>NC_070595.1:1937500-2142500 GCF_027409825.1 Scomber japonicus | reverse complement strand
AAGTACATCTTACTAGTCAGTATCAAGTGTAACAGTAGATGTAAGCAGAGAGTAGCACACAGAGCACAAGGCAGTAGCAACATGCACTAACTCTAAGCACTACAACACAGTGTGTACACATACACACACACACACGCACACACACACACACACACACACACACACACACACACACACACACACACCAGCCTGCATTTGAGCAGTAAGACTGTCAGTATAATTCATATGTATATATAGAGACAGAGTATCAATACTAGCTCGGCCACTACCTCAGTTAACTGGCAAAACAGACAGACTGGTAGAATTAGCCAATCACAAAAAGGTAGATCAGTTTAGCCAATCACAAAAAAAGTAGGTCAGATTCTGCCCAGCAACAGGTTGCCAAGGTCAGCTAAGGCCCTGCGGTTGCTACGGCGATTTCAGGATCTGCCTTGAAAAATGTCTCAACATTCTAAAGGATTTGGCTTCTGACAAGGTTCCGAACAATTGCAAACTGTGAGAAAACCGTAACTCCTGTCCAAAAACCGAAAACACCGTGAGAGACACAGAAGCCGGCAGATTCTGACAGTGTTTATTTTATTCACATATTCCTTAAAATGAGCGAGTAAGCTCAGTGTGAACACAGAGTGAGATTCATTTGAAAAGAGAAGACGATTACATTAGGTTTAATGGGGAGCGAGACAGGGATTGCCGCCGGTCTCGGCCCCCCCGTTTAAATTTTGTGCAGACCCCGCCTGTCAACCTCACATTTTATGAATCCCAACACCTATGTCTATATTTTGACCAAAAATTATTTGTCTCCTTTTTACGGTTTGGTCGTGAGCTCGAGTTAAAAATAAAAATGAAGGTTATGCATTACTGCTTCTCACACTCTAGCTAACTGCCGCTTCCACTCTAACTTTGACGAAAAAGTGATTTCCACTCCTCGTTTGACTGCTCATAGTTTGAAAAGTTTACATGCTATGTAAACGATTTATTTCCAGTGTTCAAAAGTCACCCTGATCATATAACACTAAGTAACTTTTACTGTGGCAGTATTAAGTACATCTTACTGGTCAGTATCAAGTGTAACAGTAGATGTTGTTTTAATCTGTATTGCATTGTATTGTAATGTGCAGTCATCCACTTGGTTACATTTTTTCCCCTGACCTTCCTTGACCTCTCTGTCTTAGTTATAGTTTAGTTTTTCTCCATTATCTTATGTTATGTTTTGTTGTGTCGCTCTATGTTGTTCTCCATGTTGTGAAAATGCAAAACTCATAAATAAAATCTATGAAAAAAAAAAAACATTTAATAGCTTACAGACTACTGATTATTTTGTTATTTGTTTTGAATCTAACACAAAAAACAAAAAAAAGCCTTTTCATATTTTAATTTTAGGCTCTGATAAATAATACAAAATGGCAAAAACGGGCCACAGGACTGTATTTGATTTTAGGCAATTATAAAGCACATTAGTGCCAGCCAACCCCGATCTATTCAGTGCATGCTTTAAGCCAGGTAAGCCCATCCACTTTATTAGCATTATCATTGCTCAACTTTTTGTTTGGGCTTAATGGGCTATTTGGTTCCATTGCTACGCCGTTGCTCCGACGCCGTCGTTGTCCTTTCGAAGTTCTGCGTTGAGGCAACGTGTTGCTAGGGTGTGTGTGTGTGTGTGTGGTTTCAGAGGAGTCTCGATCTGTATTCTTGTTTATTCTCCGGTCACAGTAGCATCTAGTATTGCGCTATGTGCCCTAATAACAGAAAACACATAGCTTTTGTTCATTATTAATAAATAAAGCAATTGCTGGAGGAACTGATGCTTTGACCGGACCAATCACAGCCCTTGCGGTCCGCGTTGCCGTGACACATAATTAGGATGCATGGCGTAGTGGTCCGCGTCGATGCAGAGGGCTACATGTAGCTACGTCGTCGCCAAATGTTTGTATATAATGCAGATTTGTAAAATATTACTTTTATGAGGGTCACAATCACAGACAATAAACTTAGTATTTCATAATTGTGGTAGCAGCGGTGCAGGAGATGCAAAGAAGTCCACGCAGCCCGCTGGATGCAAACTAATACTAAGCCTATAGCCTATTCATTACAATGTCCATGGACATAAATTGATTTCTTTTGCCTTAATAATGATCAAATAATACACAAAAAATGGTCGGATTGGGAACCCGTATATGCATAATATCCCCTTGTTGCATTTAGTGTTGCTTGAAAAGACCAGGGCTCAGGTAATGTTGCCTTTTAAAAATCGTTTTTTCCCGGAAGTTAAAATGTCTTATTTTCGGGAAAAATATTAAATATTTAAAAAATATTAATTAATATTAATTAATTAAGTGTACCGTGCTCAAGCACGACTCTTCCAACCGTACTGGGCCAGGGAAGTGTACTGTACTCTAGCATCCTCAGGCTGCTTATTGGATGAACAGCTAGAATGAAAACTAACTAATGCTGTGTCCGAAATCACTCACTACTTACTATGGGCTTGGGTCAAAATGTGTGGGCCTGGACCTAAAATCCATTCTCCATTCATCCATTCATCCATGCCTCCATTCTAACCTGTAATTTTGTTGTACATTCATTGTATAATGACAATAAAGCTCATTTACCCTTTACAATGCCGACCAGTCAACCACAACCCCAGCCCCAGATATTTTCAATTTTACTTTAATACAATTTAAATTGTGCTTACTGCTTGGAGGGAATATTTTCACCAGATAAAAAAATAGGTACTTCGGCAGATTTGACCAGAGTCCTGTAATTACCGGATAACGGAAACCCAATATCTGGTTGGTTGTCACCGTCCGTTGAAATACTAGGTATTAAATAGCTTGTCCAGTTTTAAATCACTAAACTTTGTCTCATGGGCTATTTCTTGGTTTGACAGTGACAGTGATCAGTGATCAGTCATCAGTCAGAGGAATTGTTAAGTGTCCGCAAGTGTTTCCTGTGACGGACGGTGTCCTGTCAGATATACGGCAGCTTCAATTGCATCCTTACTTTCTAATGGATTAACTATATTGTACCCTTCATTAGGCTACTTTATACAGAAGAATAGAAGTGGCCTAAATACAAGTAATATTAGTGTATATAAGATTTAGCCTAGTATTTTAACCAGGTTTAACACAGAGTGGTAATGTGATGAATCCAGTTAATTTTTAAAATCATTGGACAGCCTAGTCTTTTCTATGAGCAGTGGGTCTAAACCCACTGCTCCTCCCCGTGGACAAATGAGGCATTGCAGCTGGTTTTCACTCAGACAGCTTAGGGGCGTTTCCAGTTGGGGTCTCATTGACCACTTCATCGCTGGGGGATCACATTACCCCCCTGCGCCCATTATCGACCAGCCAAGGAGCCATCAAGGAAACAGGGGAACTTTGAAATGGCTTCATCTGTAATTGTGCATGATTGAGAAAAAGTAAGGATGTAATTAAATGTGAGTGTACATGTTACCAACATTTGTAGTGTGTCGATGATGATGGCATTAGTGTGGTGGCTTTGTAAGTTGTTAGTTGGAGTGTGGTACAAAAACATACTACTAATACAGTCAATAAACTTGAACTAGAAACAGAAAATTGAGGCACTTGTTCCTTATCAGGTATGCAGAAAAAGCTTTCTCCACTGGATGGCAGACTAAGACCACAAATGATTTCAACATGTCTGTTA
The DNA here is from genome assembly GCF_027409825.1 of Scomber japonicus. Lineage (NCBI taxonomy): Eukaryota > Metazoa > Chordata > Actinopteri > Scombriformes > Scombridae > Scomber > Scomber japonicus. The sequence goes on along the minus strand of NC_070595.1, from coordinate 2,138,837 downwards.
AGGGCTACAGCCTGGTGAATGATCAGACTTGGTGGCGTGGTGTCATTGTAAGGGCATTTGATGCAGACTTTTAGTTTTAATAACCTATCACAAAGGTCTTAGGATGACACAGAGTCAATTTGGAGACAGTTGAAAATGTAGGAGGAGTTCATTAAAATATAAGGCCTAGAAATGGCCAAAAATGTAACAGTTTTCCCAAGATGGCCAACTTCCTGTTAGAGTTAGGGAATGGCTCCAAGAGGCTTTTTTGTGCATCTGGATGTAATACATACACCTCCAACATTTGATTCTTCTATGTCAATCTGGAAGGCGGGGCTTTGATTTTGAATTTTCAAGGGGGCGCTGTTGAGCCATTTAGCCACGCCCATGCAATTGACCTATATAGAATGTTACCTGTCACCAGTCCAGACATGTGTGTTACGTTTCGTGACCGTTGAGGCATCCCTTGCCCCACAAAAACCTAATCATATGTCATGGCGTAGAATGTGTCACTATGGCAACCATATTTGCTCATGGGTCATGAGCTGCAGAATGTAGCATCACCAAGGTCTCATATCTTAGATGTGTCAATTTCAAGTGTACTGACCAGGCCTGGAATTTCGTCATTTTAGGGGCACGGTCAATTTTTTGAGGGCACAGAGGTCAAAACCCAGGGTGCCAAGGCCATAAAATAAAACAATGATTTTAAGTCCACGTCCTTAATTTAAGGACTAATGACGCTTCTGAAGAAGATTGGAGTCTCATTTGAAACTGTCAAGCAGTTAAAGAAACATCTCCTACACTTTTTAACCACAAGAGGGTGGTGGTGCGTTTGATGAAGTCTCCTGGTTGGCCGGTGATAGATTGGTGTCAAACTGTCATTATAACCCTTCTGAGTGGTTCATGCCAGGCTTGAATCAAACCCACCACTGATGATGTACAGGGCCTGAAATTCATTTTTGAGAATAGGGGACATTCCCCCCTTAAATGCTTCATATAGGGGGGGGTTTACTTTGTTGGGAGGGGCTATAGGTCACACACCTTGTCCTATTCTTGCCGCAGATTGTATTCTGTCACTTTCGTTCAATTTAAAGTGTTCTCTGAACTATATTATATAGTAATTAGTTATTTAGTATACACTAGTAGTTTTATTCTCTGAACTACAGTCACCTGCAACTTCATTAGGAACGCATGTGCAATATAATTCAATCCAATACAACAGCTCTGCTATAGATTCTGCTTTTTTAAGGTTTATACATTTTCAGTTTTTGTTGACATTGTCAAAAAAAGTGATCACTGTTTATTACTGAGGTTGTACTAAGTGGTGGTGTACTTGGGTGCATTATATTGAATGGTGTTAATATTTTGCTCTCCTCATGTATGTTAATGGAGTGGACAAAATATTAGGAACACCTTTCAATATAATGCACCCTAATACACCACAATCACTCAATAATGAACATAAAGTAGAATGTTCACCCTCTTGTCAAAAAATGTATAAGCTTAATAAATGTAGAATTTATAGAGCTGCTGTATTGTATTAAATTCGATTGCACAGGTTAGGCCATTGAGTCTATCTTATATATAGTTAACTTATTCTCTGAACTATATTTTATAGTAATTAGAAGTTATATAGTATTATACAGTTTGTGATGGTTTGCGTTGTTTTTTCCCCTTTTTCTTTAGTTAGACTAAATAAGGACTGAGGTGCCAGCCAGGTCTCTCTCCTGGCATGCAAGATTTTAGATTACAAACCCCACACAAGGACGAACCTTTATTTTCTTTTAGATCCACCTTTTTTTTAGACCACATTGACATATAGAATTCACAAGTTTGTATTGGAAAGAGGAAAAAAAGCAAAATGTATTTTTCTTTGTATATAATGCAAAGGCAGTTCAATTCAGTTCTTCAAAATGGAAAATAAAGCAAGAAACTTCAGTTCAGTTCCTCAGTTCCCTTGGCAATTCAGTTAAAAAATAAATAAATAAAGATGTTCATTTGCAAAAAAAGAAAAAGTAAAACAAAAAAACAAAAACGTCTGCTCACAAGTGTGTGTGAGCTGTCCAAGTGGGTTTTTGTGTGTATGCTTTTGTTCTGAAAGCGGTATGAATGATGACCGCGATTCTCCTTTTGTTTTGTAGTGTATATATATGATATGATATATATGAACTGTGGCGAAAGGGAATTTAAAACGGCCTAAACTTCATTAACTTTCTCTGTATAGTCGCGCACAGACCTTCTGCTCAGACTACCGGTCTCCACTTCTCCACTGTCTCTCTCTCGCTCTCTCCTTCCGAAATAGCAAGAGGTCCTAGCTGCAGGCCTCCACTGTGATGTCGCTTCCGGTGCAGGCTCCACTGTCAAGACGCCTCCACTGTGAGGCCGCTACCACCGCAGGCTCCACTCTCAAACCACCGCCACTGTCAGGACAGGAAATTCACGGGATACGTTTCAAAATAAAATCGCGAATGCACTTCCGGTTGAATCGCTTTCCTCACAAAAGCATGAATTAATAAAAATATGACGTAAGATCTATCAATTGCTAGAGTATATATCGTTTTAATTTATATAGTAAACTTTTGTCTTGTTTGACATTTTTGTTCTGTGTTTACCTTTTATGTTGCGCATGAGCCCCAACGTGGGCATTTTGATTTATTCTGTCCAAATCTAGGACAAAAAGCCATCTGTATTAATTGAAAGAAAAAAATAAAGATTTTGATTTGGACAATTGAATCATTAGCCTTTGTCTTTTTCAAAACACTTCTCATTAATGATTGCCATATATGTAGACTAATATACACTGCACTGCTTAACTGTACAACTTAGTCATTATGAAAAACAAACGGGGTGATATGACTCGGGGCTCAATGGTCTTTGTGGCCTACTATAAAGCTTAGGATCTTGAAAAGAGGCTAAATAGTTGATCAATGAAACAATGTAGGGCAGGAATAACATTGGTCAGTGCACAATTTATAAGTTATCACTCATATTCATAAGCCAACATGTCATAAGATGTCATAGGCCTATACATTTTATTGTGTACTATACAGTATACAGTACTTCGCTGGCTTTTCATTATTTAACTTTGACTTTATTGCACTGCTGTTTTACTTTTTTTTCCAATTTGTTTTTCTGTTGTATTATTCTGCATTTTTATTCTTAACCACCATACATTTCATGTTTGGTTCTATGTCTATGCTAATTATGTTCTTGTGCTGTTGGAACACCTAAGTACCACTAGATACAACCCTAACTCTTGATATCTACAGTATAATCCAAGTGAATTATTAAGTGATCAAAGAGAAAAACATAAAAAACACACCAAGTCACAACATGATCAAATGTTCTGTAGCCCTTTATTCTCGACAGACAGAAAGATGTCTGTACCATAGCTGCTTCACCAACAGTATCTGACCAATAGATACTGTGAAAAAGCTTACCCCTTCAATTCAAATTAATTTATACAACCTGCAAACTTAGATTGTCTTTGCTTACAGGTAAAATGGCCACTTGCACCAGGTACTGTAAATGAGGCCTTACTTCTGTAGAAGAATTAATAATTACTACAAAAATGCTGCACTGCGGGTTAATGTTCAGCATTCAAAAATGTACTTAAGTGACAGTGGCTATAACAAGACACTTAAGCAATTTAGGCAAGGCAAGGCAGTTTTACTTATATAGCGCATTTCATACACAATGGCAACTCAATGTGCTTTACATAAAACAAAAAAACATGTAATTTGAGAAACATTAAAACATACAATTAACCCCGAATTTAGGGTTATGTTATGTTAGAAGCAAAATATACTCAAGTATCAAACAAAAGTACTGATGGTACAGAAGCATGTTATTTCTCAGTAATTTCAGTTACTAGTCGTTGTGTTTATATACTGTGGTATACAACAGAGGTGGAAAAATAAAAATGTGCGAAGTCGTCCTGCCACATGTTGATTTCACTTGTGCACTTAAATAGGAGCTAGTCGACCTCTGGCAAAACATCATGGTGTGTTGCATCGTGTTGGTAGCTTGGCTGTCTCATATCATGTTTTGTGAGTTCAGAAAGACACGTTTTCAACTTTGTGACGATGCCCAGCTAATGCAAGAAGTTTACAAAAATGTTTCATAACGTTACATACAAACACATGCGAACAGTTACTATACGTTATGGACTAAAAAGTTAACAATCCCAGAGAATTTAAGGTGTTGATGCTAACCGCCATTGGAGAAAGTTAACTTTGGCGTTATCTAACTTCAAAACGACAACACATACCGACGTAAGATTCTGTAATTTGCATCATTAATGACTTGTATAACGTTACTATTTTACGGCACCTATATTGATGAAGAACACAAGAAACCATGCATTTATGGATAAGCAAAATCAGCAATTCACCACTAATCTGGACATATACTGACTCGCTGGTCTCCCTCGAGTTAAAAGGCAGATGAAATGGACATTTAAAACGTCCTCACTCCCCCGCCCACCAAAAAAGTCCGTACTTCCCATCCTGACAGTGGAGGTGTCCTGACAGTGGAGCCTGCACTGGAAGCGACCTCACAGTGGAGGCCTGCAGCTAGGTGCCTCTCGGAAATAGAGTCGGATTCCCCGCAAGGAACGTCCAGTTTCCCGTGTAGCCGGGAGTTTTATCGGGATTGTTACAAGTTAAGTAGTGATATTCAGCTTCAGTACCATTAGCGTCATGTTTTTGTTGAATGCCTCACTCTCTCTCTTCAGGTCTGTTGAATGAGAAACATATGAGTGATTTAAAATTGACGTTTTGTAACATCTGCTGATAAAATGCGCAGCACCGCAGCATTTTGCACATTGCACCGTTAATGTCACCTGTTTAGTTGGAGCCGTTCATATACTCTGAGCCGGTAAGCCTGAAACTTGTTACTATAGTAACGTCATAGTTATCTGCCTGAGGATTAATGTTTGTTAATGTTTGTGATTGTTAATGTTGACATCACATGGCACTGTTTTCATTAGTTTTTCAGGCTCCGCTGTTTTTTTCTGAGCAGGTTCTACCTCAGATGATGTAGATTTATGTTTTAACCAGCGGTCTGTGTTTGTTTCCTTAAATTTAATATCACTGTTAGCTTCTCTGTGTTATGCTAGCGAGAGGTACAGAGTGCTACAGGTGTGTTCAGGGTCGAAGTCAGACAGTCGGACACAGCAATTCCGGCCAAGAGGCAGACTAGAAAACCGCAAAATCAACTGGGGCAAGTGCGGGTGGGGGCATCAAGGCCACTGTGGCCTCAGGGCAGATATTCTCTTGAAATTCCTGCCCTGGTACTGACTGAAGATTCTGGGAGAAATTGGTCAAAGAATGACACAGGTTACTTTCTGAGTTTGATGGCCGCTGTGGTAAGGGTATTTGATGCCTTTTATACCATATCATCACAAAGACCTTAAGATGACACAGAGTTAAATTGGAGATGGTCTTCTTAAAAATATAGGAGTAGTTCATTAAAATATAAGGCCTGGAAATGGCCCAAAAAAGTTTTTACAAGATGGCCAACTTCTGATAGGAGTTAGACTATGGCTCTAAGAGGCTTTTCTGTGCATCTGGATGTAATACATGCGCCTCCTAAATTTGATTCTTCTATGTCAATTTGTCAACATTAGGTGGCGCTATGACTGTCACTAAATATGACCCTGTACATGTCTTCAGACCGGACGCTTAACAAGCATGTGAAATTTGGAAAAGATTAGAGCATGTAGAGTCAAGTTATAAGGCTTTGAAATTTCATGTTCATTATGTGGAGCTGGGAAATAGCCACAAAGTAACACACACAGCCACTAATCATAAGTCATGTTGTAGTGTATGATGAAGAACACACCATGTGAATATCCTGTATATAATGATGTTTGTCACGTAAGGCTGATTTCCTGTGTCCAGTTGGTGGCGCTATGACTAAAAGACAATAGAGATGGCAGCATAGATGTGTACAGGAAGGGACTCTTGTCAACCATGAGACATTTGGTGCAGATTGGAACATGTCTGTTAAAGTTACAGCTGCTTCCTGCTTCATGGTGAATCATCAGAGTTTGGTGTGGTGTTAGGTAAGGGCATTTGATGCAGACTTTAGATTTTAATAACATATCATTACAAAGGTCTTAAAATGAAACTGACTGAATTTGGATTAAGTAATTAATTAATTAATTCCAAGATGGCTGACTTCCTGTTGGAGTTAGGGTATGGCTCCAAGAAGCTTAATTGTGCGTCTGGACATGATATATTGTCGATTTCAATTCTCTATTTGGAAGGCAGGGCTTCGATTTTTAATTTTCTTTCTTTTCTTTTTTTTAAGTATATTTTTGGGTCTTTTTGCTTTTATTGTACAGGTTAGTAGAGAGAGACAGGAAATGGGAGGCAAAGAGGGGGAAATGACACGCAGGATAGGACCGCTCGGTGCGGGATTCGAACCGGGGTCGCCTGCAGTGAAGACTGTAGCCTCAACATATGGGGCAGGTGCTCTCCCCACTGAGTTAAACACTGCCACAATTTTTTATTTTCAAGGGGGCAATTGACCTATATAGGATCTTACTTGTCCCCACTCCAGATGTATGTGTTCAGTTTCGTAACTGTAGGTATCCCTTGCCCCTCAAAAACATCATTGTAAGTCATGGCGTAGAATGTGTCGCCATGGCAACGGTATTTGATTATGGGTCATGAGCAGTGGGAATGTAGCAGTCTGCTGCTGTGTGGTCTTCATTCCACCTCACCAGTCCATCAACCAGGAACACTTGAAAGTACTTAGCACTAGCTCTTGTTCCTGAAGAAGGAGGTTTTACATTAAAAAGTGAACTTTCATTTCTATGAGAATACAGAATATATTTTATCACAAGTCATGGCACACATTCAGATACCTAGGATGAACCGGTTGAGATGGAAGGACTCTGTTAGGGAATTTTCCATCATTAATATGCACTGGGTTAAACTAGGCTGTGCGGTCATTGCAAGGCCTCATCAAATGATAGGGTTTAGACACTGTCTCTTCTTGAGATAGTGGTAAGCAGTGTGTCTGCTCCTTTTGGGGAAAACAGGAGCCATTTCTGATAGGGTTGCTATAGCAGCCGAGGTCAGATATGTGTTTGACTGTTTTCCCTGAATGGAGTCGAGGCAGCTGGAGTCAGAAGTTTGATATAGTGTTGGATGTAGGACAAAGGTCCTGAGTGTTGTCTAAGCAATGTTTTGTCTATAGACCAGTACACTAAATTCTGTATATCGTAGATGTGTTGGATCTGTCCATATTTGGGCATGGCTCAAACCATGGACGTTATCTGTGTGGTTTAAAGTCTATCCCCGGAGGGGAAAACTTCAGAATTGAAGGAAGCATCAGTAGCGTGTAATGTGTACTGATCATTCGCTCGTTTCTCCTTGGCCAAGCAAATAAACCTTTTCAATACAAGACATCCTGGACTCCTGTCTACTCTCTGCATTGATATATGGGCTGCATAATTAAAATCACTATCAGACTCCAAAGACGTGGAGCCCCTCGTGCAGCGATAAGACCAGCAGGATGACTCTGACCTTCATCAGCCTGCCAGTCTGGGTGTACAGCTGCATGCCCAGTGGGTCCTGGATGCAGCTGAGATGGAGCCTCTGCGTACTCCAAATGTCTGGGATGCGGAAAGCGTCAAGCAATGGGATGCCCAGGCTGTCGTGTCCTGCTGGGTTGCCAAGGTCTTGGATGAGGAGCGTCAACTCCTTGGCCCCACTGTTCACTTTTAAGGCAAAATGTATAATAAATATAATTATCACAGTTTCAGTGGAGCAGTGATTAGTAAGTGTATATATATTTGGACTACTTACACATTCAGTCGGTCCATTATTTTCTGTCAGGCTTTTTCTATCAGTTTAATTACATCAGACTTATTTGTCTTTTAACATATGTTTCATCTTATTCTTAATTCTTTGTGCAACAGCCCTCAGGAGTAGTAATTAGTTAACTCCACCAGTCACCATGTCACAAAGCAGCACAGCACAAATATGTTTCTTATTGGACATCCATTTTGTTTTGCATTAAGTAATTTTAAAAAAACATTTTATGAGTTTTGGCATATGATGGAGATATTCATCTTTACTGTATGAGGCATTGTATGATTTAATGTTTACCTACTGTATCTGTTAAATGTGCTAAACATTCAATTTATGATTTAAGTGCCAAATATTATATATATTATAATACATATGAATAAATACTAATTAAATAATGTAATAAATGTATAATAATAAAGCTAAATATTTGGAACTCTAAATTTGGTATTTTAACACCACAGCATCAGTATATTTTCAAATCAGTTAACATAAAAAAGAGACATCAAAACAAGTTGCAAATCAACAGCAAATAATTTTCAGTTTTCTTAAAAACTAGGCATACGTTTGGTTTACCCCTTGCAACTCCTGTGGTAAGTAATTTGTTGTGAGAAAAATATATTGGCTCATGTAGACTATTTTAACTTGTATTAATTCTAACTGCCTTTACGCTGAGTTTGTGGGAAAAATACAGTAAATTCACTTCACCTAAACCTGTGATGTACATTCTTGAACATGCACTATATTTAACATAAATATAGAATTTTATTATCTGTGTGTCATGTCATATTGTAACAATGTAATATTGTAATATTAATGTAGCACATCCAACCATCCAATTTCCACCACTTATTGGGGACCATATCACAGTGCCAGCAAACTGAGTAGGGAAACCCAGACATCCTCCTCCCATGCAAATTCTCCGATCTCCTGCATCCCGAGACATTCCCAGACCGTAAGAGATATGTAGTCTCTTCAGCATGTTCTGGGTCTGCCCCAGGGTCTCACATTCCAAAGGGAGGTGTCCATGAAGCATCCTAACCAGGTGCCCAAATTAAACCACATACTGGGAATATGATGTTTGTTTGTTTTTTCCCTTTTTTATTTCCAAGTGTTGTAGAGTAAATAATACTTGTAAGAGCAGTGTGCTTGGATGTGTCTTCTGTCTTTCAGGACTGATTTGTTTCTTTGGAGAAGATAATTGTCCAGGATGGTGGTTCTTGATGAGGACCAGGTCAAGATGAAAACATCTCAGAACTCAGACTGGGCTTGGTCACAAGACACCTTCCACAGCTCCTGGAGAAATGACATATAGTCATAAAAAATCTTACTGACTGACAATTGCTAATAATTGACATAGGCAAGTCCAGTCACAATGATGTTGTGACTGCACTGACACAATTTGAGAAAATGTTATCAGAATACGTATGTACAACCGTAGCACCAGGTAACATCTGACTGGCGGTAGGTTTTTATGTTGCCTCAGTATACGCAGGACTGATGAACCTCTGTGTTTTTTGAGAATTAGGTGCAACTTCCAGGCCACCATATTGCATGGCTCACTTCCAGAATGTGTAGGCATTTAAATCAATATACAAGAGAGCAGCCATTGTGACTAAATGCATAGGTATATCCTCAGCAGTTTGCCAGGTATATCAGTTTATTTACATGTACATGTATGAGGCTGACTTCGCCATGTTAGACAATAAGAAAACAAAAAAAAAACTTAAAGCCTTTACTAAGATCCCTGATAAAGAGTACTAAATTGAGTGTTCATTCTAATAGATTGCATGTTGTATATTTCATGGGTGATGAACTAAGAATATTGTGTAAATGACAACAGGTGCAACAGTGCAAAAACAGAAACAAAATTAAATTCAATCCAATGGAAGCAAATAAACATACTGTCAAAAAATCTGAATAATATGAATAATTATGATGAACGGGCCCTCGCCCCCCCCCCCACGAATGTCGGGCTGCGGCTCAGTCAGAGGGCGCGCACGTAGACGTCTTCATACACAGGCTTTTATTTGACGTAGCATGAAGTGGTGAAATATCACTTCCTGTGTTCTCTATGTGGAGCTAGAAAACAGCCACAAAGTAACACACACAGCCACTAATCATAAGTCATGTTGTAGTGTATGAACACATACTGTAAATTTCATATAAATCGGATAATGTTTGTCATATGAGGCTGACTTCCTGTGTCCAGTAGGTGGCGCTGTGTATTTGACGCAGTATTGATGCATAGATGTGTTCAGGGCGGGACCCTCTACATGAAAGATGAATTCGGTGTAGACGCGACAATGTCTGTAGGAGTTATAAGGACTTCCTGCTTCATGGCGAAGCATCGATATTGTCCGCACAGCCACGCCCAACAGGAATAAGTCATAAAAAAGATTCTGATAACTGGTCTTATGTCTCAGTTGAGTCAATGTCAGGTGTAAATACTTAAGATGATGGGAGTAATTAGTGAAAAAATGAAGCAAGTGACTTCCTGTTGCCAGTAGGTTGCGCTATGACTGTCACTAAATATGAGACTGTACATGTGTTCAGACCAGGACGCTGAACGAGCATCTGAAATTTGGAAAAGCTCAGACCATGTGGAGTCAAGTTATGAGGGTTTGAAATTTCACGGCGAGACATCGAAATTTGCCGCGTCACCACGGCAACCAGGAATGACGGACAAAAAAGCTTTTGATAACTTTTCATCTCCAATGTCTCAAGATGATCCTGTGTGAATTTGAAGTGGATGGGATGAAATCTCTAGGACCAGTTTGTTAAAATATAAGGCCTGGAAATGACCAAAAAACTCACCACAATTGAGCATTTTTCCCAAGATGGCCGACTTCCTGTTGGATTTAGGGTATGGGTCCAAATGGCGTTTTTGTGCGTCTGTAGATGATGCATAAACCTATTGAATTTCATTCTTCTATGTCAATCGGGAAGGCTGAGGTTCAATTCTGAAATATTCAAGGGGGCGCTATTGAGCCGTTTAGTCACGCCCATCCCATTGAAGTATATAGGATGTGAAATGAACCCACTCCAGACGTGTGTGTTGAGTTTCATTACCGTGGATGCATCCTTTGCACCTGAAAACTGTAATCGTATTTCATGCCGTTGAATGTGTTGTCATGGCAACGGTATTTGATGATGTGTCATGAGCTGTAGAATGTAGCATCACCAAGGTCTTACGTCTCAGCTGAGTCAATTTCAGATATAAATACTTACAATTATGGGAGTAATTAGTGAAAGAATGAAGCAAGTGACTTCCTGTTGCCAGTAGGTGGCGCTATGACTGTGACTAAATATGAGACTGTACATGTGTTCAAACCAGGACGCTGAATGAGCATCTGAAATTTGGAAAAGCTCAGACCATGTGGAGTCAAGTTATGAGGGTTTGAAATTTCATGGTGAGACATCGAAATTTGCCGCGTCACCACGGCAACCAGGAATGACAGACGAAAAAGCTTTTGATAACTTTTCATCTCCAATGTCTCAAGATGATTCTGTGTGAGTTTGAAGTGGATGGGATGAAATCTCTAGGACCAGTTTGTTAAAATATAAGGCCTGGAAATGACCAAAAAACTCACCACAATTGAGCATTTTTCCCAAGATGGCTGACTTCCTGTTGGATTTAGGGTATGGGTCCAAATGGCGTTTTTGTGCGTCTGTAGATGATACATAAACCTATTGAATTTCATTCTTCTATGTCAATCGGGAAGGCTGATGTTCAATTCTGAAATATTCAAGGGGGCGCTATTGAGCCGTTTAGTCACGCCCATCCCATTGAAGTATATAGGATGTGAAATGAACCCACTCCAGACGTGTGTGTTGAGTTTCATTACCGTGGATGCATCCTTTGCACCTGAAAACTGTAATCGTATTTCATGCTGTTGAATGTGTTGTCATGGCAACGGTATTTGATGATGTGTCATGAGCTGTAGAATGTAGCATCACCAAGGTCTTACGTCTCAGCTGAGTCAATTTCAGATATAAATACTTACAATTATGGGAGTAATTAGTGAAAGAATGAAGCAAGTGACTTCCTGTTGCCAGTAGGTGGCGCTATGACTGTGACTGAGACTGTACATGTGTTCAGACCAGGACGCTGAATGAGCATCTGAAATTTGGAAAAGCTCAGACCATGTGGAGTCAAGTTATGAGGGTTTGAAATTTCATGGCGAGACATCGAAATTTGCCGCGTCACCACGGCAACCAGGAATGACGGACGAAAAAGCTTTTGATAACTTTTCATCTCCAATGTCTCAAGATGATTCTGTGTGAGTTTGAAGTGGATGGGATGAAATCTCTAGGACTAGTTTGTTCAAATATGATGGCCTTAAAATCAATAATTTGATTCAAAATGGCCAACTTCCTGTTGGTGTTACGGTATGAGTCCAAGAGACTTTTTTGTGTGTCTTTACACGATACATATGTGTACCGAATTTCGTTTGTCTACGTCAATCTGACTTGAGGGGCTCAATTTTTTTTCAATTTCCAAGGGCTATTGTATCCATTAGGTGGCGCTATGGAGATGACACAGTATTGATGCATAGACGTGTTCAGGGCAGAACCCTCTACATGTGTGATTAATTTGGTGTAGATCGGACGATGTCTGCAGGAGTCATAAGGACTTCCTGTTTAATGGCGAAGGATCGAATGGCGAAGGAAATTGTTGGCGCCGCCACGCCCGGATCCCTAATTAGAAAGTTTTTAAGAACTTTTCATCTCCAATGTTTCTGAGTGAAATTGAAGTTGGTCAGATTAAATCCCTAGGACAAGTTCTTTAAAGTACGAGGTGTGGAAATCGCCAAAATCACACATATTTTTCAAAATGGCCAACTTCCTGTTGGAGTGACGTCATGGGTCCAAGAGACTTTTTTGTGCGTCTGGAAATGATACATATATATACCAAATTTCGTTCATGTACGTCAATCTTTCATATTTTTATATTCGTTAGGGGGCGCTATTGAGCCATTTTCCGGCGGCCATTTTGGCGGACCATAAAATATCAAATTTTTCGCCGGGTCTGATGTGCATGCAAATTTTTTTTGTTTTGGGCACGTTTAGGCTGTCAAAAAGGCATTTGTTTTGTATAATAATAATCTCTACATATGATAGTCGAACCTCGGATTCAGGAGGAGCAGTATGGTTTTCGTCCGGGCCGTGGAACAGTGGACCTGCTCTATACCCTCTGCAGGATCCTTGAGGGTGCATGGGAGTTTGCCCAACCAGTCCACATGTGTTTTGTGGACTTGGAGAAGGCATTCGACCGTGTCCCTTGGGAAATCCTGTGGGGGGTTCTCCGGGAATACGGGGTATCGGACCCCCTGATAAGGGCTGTCCGTTCCCTGTATGACCGGTGTCAGAGCTTGGTCCACATTCCCGGCTATAAGTTGGACTTGTTTCCAGTGAGAGTTGGACTCCGCCAGGGCTGCCCTTTGTCACCGATCCTGTTCATAATTTTTATGGACAGGATTTCTAGGCGCAGCCAGGATGTGGAGGGGGTCCGGTTTGGTGACCTCAGGATCGAGTCACTGCTTTTTGCAGATGATGTGGTCCTGTTGGCTTCATCAGACCGTGACCTCCAGCTCTCACTGGATCGGTTCGCAGCCGAGTGTGAAGCGGCCGGGATGAGAATCAGCACCTCCAAATCCGAAGCCATGGTCCTCAACCGGAAAAGGGTGGAGTGCAATCTTAAGGTCGGGGATGAGATTCTGCCTCAAGTGGAGGAGTTCAAGTACCTCGGGGTCTTGAGCTCTCGATTTACCAGTCGATCTTCGTTCCTACCCTCACCTATGGTCATGAGCTTTGAGTAGTGACCGAAAGAACAAGATCGCGGGTACAAGCGGCCGAAATGAGCTCCCTCCGTAGGGTGGCTGGGCTCTCCCTTAGAGATAGGGTGAGAAGCTCAGTTATCCGGAGGGAGCTCGGAGTAGACCCGCTGCTCCTCCGCGTCGAGAGGAGCCAGATGAGGTGGCTCGGGCATCTAGTCAGGATGCCTCCCTGGTGAGGTGTTCAGGGCACGTCCCACCGGTAGGAGACCCCGGGGAAGACCCAGGACACGCTGGAGAGACTATGTCTCTCGGCTGGCCTGGGAACGCCTCGGGATCCCCCGGGAAGAGCTGGACAAAGTGGCTGGGGAGAGGGAAGTCTGGGCTTCCCTGCTTAGGCTGCTGCCCCCGCGACCCGACCCTGGATAAGCAGAAGAGGATGGATGGATGGATAATCTCTACAGATACAATAGGGCCTTCGCACTGTATAGTGCTTGGGCCCTAATAATCCTGACAGATACAATAGGGCTTTGCACTGGTCAGCGCTCGGGCCCTAATAATAATAATCTTGACAGATACAATAGGGCTTCGCGCTGGTCAGCGCTCGGGCCCTAATAATAATAATCTTGACAGATACAATAGGGCTTCGCGCTGGTCAGCGCTCGGGCCATAATAATCTTGACAGATACAATAGGGCTTCGCGCTGGTCAGCGCTCGGGCCCTAATAATAATAATAATAATAATCCGGACAAATACAATAGGGCTTCGCGCTGGTCAGCGCTTGGGCCCTAAAAAAACATTAGGAGAGTATCTGTAAGAAGGTCAATGCTGTGTGTAAAAAAAAAAAGAACAGTTGAAATTAAGAAAAGATGACAAAGTACAAACTGAAGAATCAAAGAAAAATTGGCTTGTAATAAAACCTTGTGCAGTGAACGAGAGATGTCTCGTATCAATATTTAGCAGGCCTTCATGCACTCGAGGAAGAATAGCTGTGGACCCCAGGAAGACTAGCTATTGCCTTTTGTAATAAGCAAATGAGGATACTCCTAAACTAAACTAAACTAAATTAAACTTTTTGTCCATTAAACCCAGACCATTGCTGCAATCCAGTCACAATCATTACTAGTCTTTACTTTCATTATGACTGCAGAAAGTGTTTGGTGGTGTCGCTCCAAAAGTCCATTGGCCCATGGGCTGTAGCCAGCAACACCAACACCAGGCTTTGGTGTAGTTTTACTGTATCTTTGACATACAGTCATGTGAAAAAATTAGGACACCCTATGAAAGCCTGTGTGTTTTTTTTTTTTGTTTTTTTTTTTTTTACATATTTGGACATATGGATATTTAATATCAATTTTAACAATACTGTCACATTCAAGTAATATTCAATATAAAATATTCAACTAAACAATTAAAACTGAAGAAAATACTTTTTAAAACTTTCTGTAAAATGTAATTTAAAAAAAATGCAATTTCTGGTGAGGAATAAATTAGGACACCCCCACATTCATTCCCACTTAAAATGGCTAAAATCACACACAGGTGTATCACAAGAAGTGCAAATGATCAGAACATTGTTACTCAGCATTTTGAAGGAGGCTTGCCCTATTTAAACCTCAAACATTTAGTTTGGTGTGCCCCTGACTGTTGAAATGAGAGTGAGCACCATGGTGAGATCGAAAGAACTATCTGAGGCCTTCAGAAAGAAGATTGTAGCAGTTTATGAGTCTGGTAAGGGATTTAAAAAGATCTCAAAAGAATTTGAAATCGGCCATTCCACTGTCCGGAAAATAATCTACAAGTGGAGGACATTCAAAACAACTGCTAACATGCCCAGGTCTGGCCGTCCGAGCAAGTTCACCCCGAGAGCAGACCGCAAGGTGCTTAAGGAAATCACCAAAAACCCTAAAATGTCATCACGGGACCTACAGCACACTCTTGCTACTGTTGATGTGAAAGTGCATGCCTCTACAATCAGAAAAAGACTACACAAGTTCAATTTTCATGGGAGGTGTGCAAGGAGGAAACCTTTGCTGTCTAAGAAAAATGTGAAGTCTACGTGAATGTAGACAAAGACCAGGACTTCTGGAATAATGTTCTTTGGACAGATGAGTCTAAAATTTAATTATTTGGACACCAGAACAGAGGACATGTTTGGACATGGAGGTGGAAGTGTCATGGTTTGGGGCCTGGCCGGCTCACCATCATAGAATCCACTATGAATTCTACTGTGTATCAGAGGGTGCTTGATGTGAGACCATCTGTAAAAAAATTAAAGCTGAAGCGGAACTGGACCCTGCAACATGACAATGACCCAAAACATACCAGTAAATCCACCAAGGACTGGCTGAAAACTAAGAAATGGAAAGTCCTGGAATGGCCGAGTCAGAGCCCAGATCTTAATCCCATTGAGATGCTGTGGGGTGACTTGAATGCAAGACATGCAAGACATACATGCAAGAAACCCCTCAAACATCTCACAGCTGAAAGAATTTTGTGTTGAGGAGTGGGGCAAAATTTCCTCATTTCTTAATAAAGAACTGAATGTTTAACAGGATGTCCTAATTTTTTCACATGACTATTTCACACTGACTCACAAGTTTTTGTAGGATGTTGTCACATTCTGTATCTTTGTTACTTCAACTTTTTAGAAGTTTCTGTACTCTGTCAGCGGAAGGTTTGACATACCACAGAAAAGTGTGTTGTTAACAACCCTTCCAAATTTGAATGATTAAAAATCGCCAAATACATGAAATTAGGCTTCAAAGTTGTGTAAAAGTCTCTTTCTCTGCCCCCAAACGCTGTGGAGCCTGCCAAGTTCGCTGAAACCCTGCCCGGTAGTAGTGATAGATGTAGTAACAATAATTCGCCACTAGGCAGGTTAACCACTGAGGAGAGCAGCGTCTCTGTCTTATATAGTAGGGGAGGGACCAAGGGTCCGCCGCCCTTTTTTGCATGCTCAGAATATCAGGAAAAATGAACGAGTGAGAAACAGTTATATCTCCACAATTTAATACTGCATAGTTATCAGCCTTTTCACATGTTTTCTGTAACCATTTTCCAACATGTATAATATGTTTAGAAGTAAATCAATGAATTGACTTTACACAGACTTTAAACTTACAGCAGCTTCCTGCTTCCTGGCAAATGAGCAGAATTTGGCAGGGTGTCATGGTAAGGGCGTTTGATACAGACTTTAGCTTTTAATAGCTTATCGTCACAAAGGGCTTAAGATGACGCAGAGTAAATTTGGAGACGGAAAACTTAAAAATGCAGTAGGAATTTGTTAAAATATAAGGCCTGGAAATGGCCAAAAATTGTTTTTACAAGATGGCCAACTTCCTGTTTTAGTTAGGGTATTGCTCCAAGAGGCTTTTTTGTGCGCGGCTGGACATAATATATATACATATATACATATATATATATATATATATACACACATATACATCCTGAATTTCATTCTTCTATGTCAATTTGGAAGGCGGGGCTTCAATTTTGAAATTTTCAAGGAGTTGCTGTTGAGCCATTTAGCCACGCCCATGCAATTGACCTATATAAAAAAGGGGGGGCGTTCACACCAAAAGCGTCTGACGCGAAAAAATCGCTTGAATCGATTCTATCGCGCCGCTTTCAATTTTTGGATCATCGCTTCATTCGCGCTTGTCGCTTGAAAAAAAACGGCTTGCAGGAAAATGCTCATGGCTAATATAAACACCGATGCTGCACTGTACCTACTGTACAAGATCCAGAAGCGCCGGAAAACCACCCGCCGTCATGTCTGGGTTCATGACTTCCTCGGGAGGCGCACTGAGCTGGGGGAATTTCACCGTCTCCTCCAGGAGCTCCGTCTGGATGACAGCCAGTTCCAGCGGTACTTCAGGCTGACTGGAGCCCAGTTCGAGGACCTGTTAGCTCGGGTCGGTGCCAGGATCTCCCGCCTGGACACCAACTACAGGCTCTCCATCCCAGCTGCGGAGGGCCTGTCCATCTGTCTGAGGTGAGTTGCCTTTTCATAATTCGTCTACTGATTAGCCTACTGCAAAATGAATATGTAAAAATATATAGCATAGGTAACCTCATACTGCTACTGACTGTACCTAACTTAACTGCTAACTTAATTGACTGTACCCCATACTGCTAACTTAACTGACTGTACAGATACATGCATACTGAAACATATGTTGTGCATATTAAGCTATAAACTCATTTTTTTTCTTCAGTCAAATTAAAGTATTCCAGTCTGACAGGGGAGCGAAAAATATTGTTCACCTTTCTTGCCAGATAAACACTTTTCCGTTTTAAGATTTGAATATGGTTCTTATTAGCATCATATTTGAACGAACTAGTCCTAGGGATTTAATCCCATCCACTTCAAATTCACAGAGAATCATCTTGAGACATTGGAGATGAAAAGTTCTTAAAAGCTTTTTCGCCCGTCATTCCTGGTTGCCGTGGTGACGCAGCAAATTTCGATGTCTCGCCATGAAATTTCAAACCCTCATAACTTGACTCCACATGGTCTGAGCTTTTCCAAATTTCATATGCTTGTTCAGCATCCTGGTTTGAACACATGTACAGGCTCATATTTAGTGACAGTCATAGCGCCACCTACTGGCAACAGGAAGTCACTTGCTTCATTCTTTCAATAATTACTAACGTCACCTTAAGTATTTACACCAAATTGATCATGCATGTAGAGGGTCCCACCCTGAACACATCTATGCATCAATAATGCTTCATATACACAGCGCCACCTATTGGACACAGGCAATGTGACTTAGCCCCATCACACAATGTTCAATAAAAGCGCGCGTGCCAAGAAGTCTACGTGCCCGCTGTGTCTGCCAATCCTGTTGGGCGTGGCTGTGCGGACAATTTTGATGCTTTGCCATGAAGCAGGAAGTAGAGTGACCACCCGTCCCATGTAGTGCGTACAGCGTTTGAAGCCCAATTCATACGTCCCGCAAATTGATACTGTGTCACGCATAATCAATGCTTGCTCAAAAAAAAAGTTGGTCGCTCTATATCCTGGACCCCCAGGCAGCCAAACGAACATTACTTGACAGTTCAGCACCCTACTGTTGCCACACCTACAGTTGAACTGCTGACGAGGTTGTTGTCAACTTTTTCGTTGTTGTCATGACAGCGCACGCACGTGCATACCAGACACACTGGGAAGGAACTTTAAGACACGCGCTTTCCAAATCGAAAAATGGAGAAAGAGCAACTTCACATTCAGTTGCAAGGACTTCTACACTTATGTAGTGAAAGAGAAGGTTCTCCTCAATGCTGCACGATCCAACAAGAAATACAAGTTCAAGAAGAAACCTGAAGGTAAGAAACCTAGTTATGTAAGACCCCATTTGTCTAAGATGAAGTTTGATTGATTTCGAACATTGGTGGACAGTCTACAGGGGTGCAAATGTGTCACTTTTAGGAAACAGTGGCCTTTTAGGTCAAAATATGTCATTGTTTTGCAAAGGATTGTGTCTTGGCACCTTTTTGTATTGTTGTCACCTTGTGATGGTGATGGGTTTGCACTCCTATGTCTATACTGGAAAACTATTTGGAAGCTTATCATAAAAATGAATGTTACTTTAATTCTGTCTCTTATCTTTCTTCCTTATTTGATTCAGATGCTGGTGAAAAGGTTTGAGTCCTAAAGGTGTCCCCAGAACACTGAACAGTTTTTTTTCCTGCGCCTGCCTTTGCTAACATGCAAGTTCACCATCCTTCCTCCCCCCTTCTCGTTCCGAAGGAGTTGTGAGTTAAGACTTTTTTTTTTTTAACTTCCTGTGGTGTTGAGCAACTACAATTCCTATTAATTCAATTTTACATTATAATTTATTTAAAGTGAATAAATTGTAATGATAAATAAATAAAATTTTAATTGTAAGTGGAAGTGCATCTGTCAATTCATTGAATGTTCAAAGTATTATGAATCTTTATTTAGAAAAAAATACACATTGGTTGGCCTATTCATGAGCATACATCAGCAATTACACATGTTTAGGGGAATAGGGCATTATTAATATATCATGTAAGGTGGTATGTGCTAGAAATGGGTAAACCACTATCAGTGAGTCTGCCCGTGAGGTGGGGGCACCGCCGCGCCAGGCAGTGTCCCACATTGTCCCTCGGAAACATACCCCTTGTCCCCCCTTGGGCTGATTAGCAGGTGGTCACCCTAGCAGGAAGTCCTTATAACTCCTACAGACATTGTCCCATCTACACCAAATTGATCATGCAGGGTCCCGCCCTCAACACATCTTTGCATCAATACTGCTTCATATACACAGCGCCACCTACTGGACACAGGAAGTCAGCCTCATATGACAAACATTATCCCATTTATATGAAATTTACAGGATGTGTTCTCCACATCATACACTGCAACATGACATATCATTGGTGGATGATCTCTAGCGCCACCTAGTGGACACAGGCAATGTGACTTAGCCCCATCACACAATAAAAAAAAAAAGTTCAATAAAAGCGTGGGTGCCAAGAAGTCTACCTGCCCGCTGTGTCTGCCATGTGACTGCAGCATGCACCGACATGCACATACGGGGCGGGGCATGGGGGGGCGAGGACCCGTTCATCGCTGCTTGCAGCTTTATTAGGGCCCGAGCGCTGACCAGCGCGAAGCCCTATTGTATCTGTCAAGATTATTTTTTTTCTTTTTCTTCTGACAAAGTAACGGCCTTTTTGACCACCTAAACGTGCCCCAAAACTCACCACAGTTTGCACGCAAGCCAGACCCGGTAAAAAATGTGATATTTTATGGTTTGCATAAATGGGCGTGGCAAAATGGCTCTCTAGCGCCCCATGCAAAATCAATAAAATCGAGCCCCTCGCCACAGATTGACATAGAGAAACGAAACTCGGTACACATGTTCATCATGTCAAGACGCATCAAAAAGTCTCTTGGACACATACCCTAACACCAACAGGAAGTCGGCCATTTTGAACCAAATTATTGATTTTAATGCCGAATTTGGCAAAACTAAAAGAGGAAAAAGCTCAATAGTGAATACAAGAAAAGATGTAATATATTTACCAAATCAGAAATGAATATGATTTCTGGGGCAACTTTCGCAGAACTTAAAGGATAATTACTGTTTTTTACAACCTGGACCTTATTTCTAGCATAAAATACGATCATTTACTCACCCAGACAACTTTGGTGTCATTTGGAGTCGTTCAGACGAAATTAGCTCCAGTGGAGTGCCGCGTATATCTGTATTATGCGAGTACATGGGGCACTGAAGCGCAGCCTCTATATAACGCATTATCTGCCGTGAAACTAGTTCAGTTCACCAGTATTTTGTTATGATACGTTAGTGCTATTCCCCTCCGAGCCTGTGGTGGCATGTTATCAACATCCAGGGTGTGTAGCTTGACCTACTAACATCTAATCTGGATGATGTCATTTCCGAACATCTCTACCACAGCCCGGTTTATCATTGAGCGGAAATCCTCCAGTGTTGTGATACAGACGTTTATTGACACATCCAGACGCGTATCTCCTGGCCTCACATGGTCGTATTTTATGCTAGAAATAACAATAACATATATTACAAAACTGCCTGAATGCTTTATGCTGCCAACAAAACCAAGACCCCTGCCTGAGCTTCAGGAGACTGCCTACAGACTGTACAGTCACCCTGAACAACACAGTGCCATGCCAGAGTTTTTGTACCTGACTTAATTCTGACCTTTGCACTTAGTAGCATCCCTAAATTGCATAGATATTTTAATCACTATATATTTAGTTCATTATTTTTTTTCACAATTTCTTTATTGATTTTCCATTTTAATGAACAAACGTTCATACACATAACAACAACAATATAACACACAAAAACAGAGACAGAAACCCTTCTAGCCCACCCTCATCCCACCCACAATAAGATCTACGGTAAATAAAGTTTTGATAATAATATCAAAATGTGCATTACATATTTAGCCTGTATACATTCCTGTGAACATCAATATGCACAGAAACATTTATTCAAAACAACATAGGTCCCAAACGGCCATATAACTACGGATCACTTACAAATCAATGAAGCATTCAGGGACTTCTATACCCAGCTATACACCTCGGAATCTCAGACTGATTGTGATGAGATCTTTGATTTTCTAAATGGTCTCAGTATTCCCAGTCTCTCACCAGATCTAAAGAAGAAATTAGAGGAGCCTATATCCCAGGCAGAAATAGCACTAGCCATTTCCTCAATGCAGTCGGGTAAGTGTCCGGGCCCTGACGGCTTCTCAGCAGAATTTTTAAAGAAATTTTCCTTGCTGCTTTCCCCATTGCTATGTTCAGTTCTCTCAGAATCTCGCAGACAAGGTTCCCTCCCTCCTTCAGGCCTATCTCCCTCCTAAACACAGACGCCAACATTTTAGCCAAAGTCTTAGCCCATAGGTTAGAGAATGCCCTTCCCACGATCATATCCCAAGACCAAACTGGCTTTGTTAAAGGCAGGCAGTCCTACTTCAACATAAGACGACTGTTCAATATTATCTACTCTGCCTCTGAAGATATCCCCGAATGCGTTGTTTCTCTCGACGCAGAGAAAGCATTCGATCGTGTCGAATGGGTGTATCTATTTGCTGTGCTGAACAGATTTTGTTTTGGTCCAAACTTTACTGCGTGGATTAAACTACTGTATTTGCACCCCACAGCCTCAATTCGTATTAACTCCCAACGGTTAAGACCGTTCAATTTGCATCTTGGAACCCGTCAGGGGTGCCCCCTCAGCCCCATGCTTTTCGACATGGCTATTGAACCGCTTGCCACAGCACTTCGCTCTTGCAGGGATATATCTGGTATCTGGAGAGGTGACATGGAGCATAGATTCTCACTTTATGCTGATGACCTATTGCTCTTCATCTCTCATCCAACAGCCTCATTGCCCCCTGTTCTGTTGCTGCTCAGTCAGTTCGGTAAACTTACAGGCTATAAATTAAATCTCAGTAAAAGTGAGCTTTTCCCTATCAACAATGAAGCACGTGCCTTAGACCTTAGCAGCTTTCCTTTCAAAATTGAAAACAATACATTTTCCTACTTGGGCATATCCGTGACAAGGAAGCATAAAGATCTTTTCCAGGAGAATCTTATCACATTGTTAAATCAAACTAAACAAACCCTAACACAGTGGTCGCCCCTGTCGATGTCTCTTGTGGGACGCATCAACTCAAAATGATGGGTCAAAATGACCATTCTACCTAAATTTCTGTACCTTTTCCAGGCTTTACCACTCTTTATCCCTGGATCCTTATTTCAACTTCTCGACTCAGTTATTTCTTCATACTTATGGCAGGGTAAACGACCACGTTTGAACAAGATTTATCTTCAAAAGACCAAGGTGACAGGGGGTCTGGCCCTTCCAAACTTTCGCTTTTATTATTGGGCTGCTAACTTGCGCTGCCTTGCATTTTGGTCCTCCTGTTATGGCCAGCCTGACTGTCCTGACTGGGTGACGACAGGCCTGGACTGGGACAAAAATTCGGCCCTGGACCTTTTGGTTCAGACCGGCCCACTACAATCCATGCTCAGATACTGTGCCAACTCATGTTGATGTACATTTAAACACACAAGCCCTTAATAACAGTAGTATACTGAACAATATCCCTTATATTCTGGAGACTTGAATAGGCTTGAATTAAGTTGAGTTTTAACTGTATCATGTGAAACTGTTGAATGAGCAATAAACCGTAAACACTGACTGAAAAAAATATGTAAAGCATCATAGGCTACATATGTGTTATGGTGTTAGATCAATGTCCATCATGAACATATTAGACTATAGGCACAAAGAAAGGTGCATATTGACACTTACAACACTTTAACTCTGGTGACCTGATTTGGCGGATGTCATTATAGGTAGAAATTATCAAAAATTGTGAAAGTAGCAGATCTACATGTTCAAACCACATCACATTGCAACATGTGAGTTGTAAGCTTGCACATTTGTAATTATGTGGCATCCTTTGATGAACATAGTGGTTAATAAAAGCAACTAATCAATTAATCAGGATAGTATATGAATATGGTTATTGTTTTCTAATACTTTAGATAACTAGATTTAGGCCTAGTTGTAACACACCACACTATGTAGAGTTTGCTATTTATTATGTCAAGTAAAGTTCATAGACAGTTAGTAACCATTCTGAACATTTAATGAGTGTTTATCCACACCATGCTGCAGGCACACACCTGCTTAAAACTCTATCACCACTTCCACATGGCGGAGAGTCTTCCTCAACCTCCTGCTCCTGCACCACCATGGCAGCGGGAGCCTCACTTGACTCACTGTCCGACACCTGCTGCTGAGAGGGACCCACTCCTGAAGCCGCTCCGGCCACGCTGGCCCCCGCAGCAAACATTTCTGAAATTTTTTTGCTCGTAGCAGCGTCGGTTGCTAGAGCTTTTCTTTTTTTATCTCTTTGTTTTTCCGCTCCGCCTTTTCGCTTTTTTGGCCGCATTGTCCATTTTGTTGTAGTAGTATCGCTCACTATCTCTCATCTGATTGCTTGTCATCAAAGGTGATTGGACGAGGGGGGGTTGAGGGGGGGGTCAAGAACCACCGTGGGTGGAACTCATGGGCCTCTGTAGTCTATCATAGGGCCACTGGGCCAGGTATTCTTTAGACAGACAAGCCAATGGGCCTTTGCTGTGTCTGCAGGCTGCAGCGGAGCTCTGTGGGCCGGTGCATGTCTCTGCTCTGGGCCAGGAGAGTAACCATGGCAAGGCGCAGCAAAAACTAATTGAACAAATAAAAAAATAAAAAAACGGCAGCCACCGGCCCATTATTGACCGGCGCACCGGGAAAAGTCCCGGTACGGCTATGGCCAATCCACCCCTGGGTGACGATGGAGTTACAGTCACACGATAATTTGTCAATTCTTGCACTTCTTGGATCCTCACTGCCACTTCCCTCACTTAAATCAATCAGAAACCCAGTGGTTAAACATTCTCTAAAAATCTGGGCCCAATTTAAAGTATTTTGGTTTTCATAGCTTTTTTCTTCTAAGCCCCATTGCATCAAACCATCTTTTCAAACCATCCTGTCAGGATTCTGCCTTTCAAGAATGGCACAGGAAAGGTATTGTACGTTTTAAAGATCTGTTCATAGACAACAGTTTGGCATCATTTGAACAGTTGGGTAGAAAATTCAGCCTCCCTAAGTCAAATTTTTTCAGGTATCTTCAGGCAAGACATTTTGTTCTTTCTCAGATGTCCAGATCTGTAACAGCGGCTGATTTGACCATTGTTGACACTGTCCTTTCTATAGATCCACTTAAAAAGAGGCTCATTTCGGCTCTTTATGGCAAGCTGTTGGATCTTGGGAGTGCCCCCACAGATAAGCTCAAAACAGCATGGGAGGAGGACTTAGGTTTTTCCTTATCAGAGGATACTTGGGTTTCCATACTCAAATTGGTTAATTCATCCTCCCTCTGTGCACGTCACTGTTTAATTCAGTTCAAAGTGGTACACAGGGCTCATATTTCAAAAGCAAAATTGTCCTCCATATACCCGGATATTAGTCCATACTGTGTCAAATGCAAACATGTGGAAGCTTCTCTCATTCATATGTACTGGTCCTGCTCAAGCCTTAACAAATATTGGAGGGAAGTTTTTCAGACACTCTCTTGGGTGCTAAACATCAAATTAGAACCCAACCCATTGACTGCTCGGTTTGGGGTCATGGGAGGGGAGAAAAAGTTAACTATAGCAAAGCAACACACTTTATCCTTTGCCTCCCTTCTGGCTCGAAGAGCAATTCTGCTCAGGTGGAAGGATACTTTCCCTCCCACTCATGCGCAATGGCTGGAAGACATCATGTCTTGCTTAAAACTGGAGAAAATTAGATACTCACTTCGGCAATCAAATAAGAAGTTCCAGAAGGTGTGGGGTCCCTTCCTAAAAGCATTCCAGACCCTGTAATGGCTTGGCCCTTGAGTACAGCTCAGCTATGCTGAACATTTCTTGCTCACTCCTAGCTCTTGGCATAACAGTGATCTTAAGCTATGACTAGTAATCTGACAGTGACACGGGAGGGATTAATTTGTACCCTGTTCGATTTTATTTTTTTATTTATTTTCATTTTTTTACTTTTGTATTCTTGTTCATCTCATTTGTGCATGCTGTGATTGATATATACCCATACTCATCTCATGTCTCTGTAATGACTATGCAGCGCTGCACATTTGTTATATTGAGAAAACTTCAATAAAAAAAGATCTTGAATTAAAAAAACAAAAACAACATAGGTCCACAATTAAAAATAAAAAATAAAATCAATATCACGATATATTGAGCAGTTCACCTCGATAACGATAAATGGTCGATAACTACCACCAGAGCGATAGATATAACATATGTTATAACTATCGCTCTGACTACCACCACCCCGTGCGCTAAAAAAAGTTTGGCCACTACATGGGGCTGTGGCAGCATAATTGCTCCACTCCAAGGTTAGATGTATTGCCCTGGCTGGTGATGACAGTCTTTTTGCACAACTTACATTTTACATCTTTCTGAGCAGTATCTTCCCTTTTGAAACCAAAATGTTGCCACATGATTGAAGACGCGTTTTTCTTAGGAACAAGCTGCTGCTCTTCCTCCTCCTCCACCATGTGTACCTCCGCCGCCGGCGCTGCAGCTGCTGCTTCAACGTTTGAACTGTCCTCTATCTATCTATCTATCTATCTATCTATCTGTTTATTTTGGTATAAGTCATATGTCAAGTCGAAGAAGAACCAATCGTGTACCAAAATGCAGAGTGCGTAATGATATGGTTCAACTCTTTTACGCACCGGGCGCATGCCGATTACGCTTGGAGTTTGTTTATGGACAGCCAAACTGATAGCTTAGTGTCATACACCGTTGGAAACCTCTGACTATTGGCTAAAAGGTTATCAACTTCATTTCACCGAATACTTCCATTGGCTGAAACAGCTGTCAATCAAACCCACGTTGTCGTCGGTAACATGTCCTCATTGGCTTTGGAGACATATAGTGCCTAATCCTAAGCACCGATTGGCTTGTGTGTGGTGTCGAAGCAGGAGAGGCTCACGGTCGTAAACATCTAGTCACGTGTACTCTGAGATGGACGTGCAGGTCAGGAAATGACGTGAACGGACCGTATATGGTTTGTTATTTGTGTTATTACGTTTCGTGTTGGACTAAATACATGGAAATATTGAGGAAAGTATTTCGGTTTTATGGAAATGGATTTCGTATTTCACAAGAGTGTTGTGGATAAAGGGAAGACTTTGAAGGTATGTAGGCATTATAGCTTTTCTCACTTAGCTGAGAGGCTAGCCAAGCTAATCGCTAATACTATTACGGCTGTGAGCAACCATATAAGTCATGAGTGGTCTTGAATGAATCAGGAGAATCTAAGCTTTCCAACAATGTATGGCATGAGTATATATGTTTAAGGGTTGGATTTTAAAACATTCAGAAGAACGTGTGGCTACCTCCTAACATCCGTCCCGTCCCATAGGCGGAACAGCGTGCGTTAAGAGGTTAAAAACCGAATATACCGACATGGGCAAAATGACTTTGGTTTATCGTCGTAAATTTCGGTATTGATACATTTTCGGCCCTGGGAAATTCTCAGGATATATGTGCAAGAAACATATCTTAGCTTCAACTGGAACAACTTTTTCTGTGAGTTTAGAAATTAAGTCAAGAACCTCTTTCCAGAATATCTGCAGTTTTTGACAGCTCCACATACAATGTAGCAGGGTACCAACTTCTTCCATACATATGGTGCAGTAGTCAGGAATATTGGGATCAAAGTGGTGCAATTTAACAGGTGTGATATTCTGAGTAACCATTTATACTGTAGAAGTTTGCATCTTGTGTTTATAGTTTGAGTTTGAGCCAGAAGACATGCCTTCTCCCAGTCCTCCACACTAATATCTGATTGAAGTGTCTGATCATTTTTCCATGCAGATAGATAAGAGAGAGAGTTTTCTTTAGAACCTGCTAACAGCAAACGATAAAAGATGGATATTTGACCTCTGCCATGTAGATTGTTTACCATGAGTCGTTCAATAGTAGATAATGAGGGTTCTGAGGTAGTTTTAATCTGGGAGTATATGAAGCTTCTTAGTTGCATGTACTTAAAATGATGTTTCCCAGGTAGGTCAAATTTATTCTTTAATTGTGAGAATGACATTAAAATGCCTTCTTCATAAAGATCTTTTATTTTGCTTAATCCTCTCTCCATCCATTGTCTAAATCCCATGTCACACCTCCCAGGAGTGAAGTTTTCATTTCCCCATATAGCTGTGAAACAAGAAAGTTTGGGGATGTCATTTAAAAAGGTGTGGGCTTCATGCCTTACTATCAGAGTGTTTTTGAGGAAAGGATTTTGTGTGCGTTTTCCAAGTATTTTAGCTTGCGATGAGTAAAGGTACTGACACAATGGAAGTTCTATTGCATTATTTTCTATCTTTACCCAAGCTGGAACCTCTGTTGTATGAAAGTAATATATGGCTGCCCGGAGTTGGGCTGCCCAGTAATATAGCTTCATATTAGACAGTTTAAGCCCACCACGTTCATAGGGCAGATAAAGGAGAGAAAGACGTAGTCTAGGGCGCTTGTTGCTCCAAATAAAGCAGGTAAAGTTTTTCTTAAGAGTAGAGAAAAAAGAGACAGGCAGGGGAAGTGAAATCGCCTGAAAAAGATACAAAAACTTGGGCAGGACAGACATCTTAATAATATTTATACGTCCTATCATAGAGATGGGCATCACATTCCATTTCTCTAGATACTCTCCTATAGATTTAACAAGTGGGTTATAATTGATTGGTATTATGTCTTCAATGACAGGTGATATTTTAATGCCTAGGTAAGTAAATCCTTCTGGAGTATTAGTGAACTGAGTGTGGATCTGGGGACCTTCTCTCTCTTCCTTGTTCAATAGTGGCAAAGCACTTTTTTATCATTGTTTTTATAACCAGAGAATTGTCCAAATATCTTCAGCAGATGGTTAAGAGCCTTAAGTGAAGTTCCTAGCTTTGTTAAAAACAAAACAATATCATCAGCAAAAAGAGACAAATGGTGTTCTGTCCTACCAATAGTCATGCCTGTAATGTCAGATGACTGACGGATTGCCATGGCTAAGGGTTCAACAGCAAATAAAAAGAACAAAGGGCTCACAGGACAGCCTTGGCGTGTAGATCAACTAAGATTAAAAGGCTTTGAAATTTGATTATTAGTAGCGATTTCTGATACCCGGCCAGTATATAATAATTGAATCCATTTAAGGTATTTTTCCCCAAAACCAAACCTTTTTAAGACGTCAAATAGGTAGCTCCATTCGACCCTGTCAAACGCCTTTTCGGCATCTAATGACAGGATCGCATGGTCTCTGGCATTTTGTTTGACATATAGAATATTCAACAGCCTGCGCAGTACGAATCCATTCTGGTCGTTGGCGATCAGGTTGGGTATTAGTAATTCTATCCGCTTGGCCAGAGCCTTACATAGTATCTTGGTATCACAAGACATTAAAGATATGGGTTGATACGATGTTCTATCTAAGGGACATTTGCCCGGCTTTAAAAGGAGGGAAATAACAGCAGCTCTTAAAGATGGGGGCAAAATTCCTTTTTCATATGATTCATTAAACATCTCTAAGAGATGGGGTAACAGTTTTCCTGCCAATGTTTTCTATAATTTTATAGGCAGGCCATCAGGCCCAGGTGCCTTTCCACTGCTCAAGCCTTTCATCGCGTCTGATAATTCTTCAACACATATTTACACAGATTTATACAAATTCTCATAAAACTCTTTGAAAGCAGTGTTTATTTCAGATGGATCGATCAGGATTTTCCCATCTTGTAATTTAACTGAATTTATAGCTCTATCAGTTTGTATCCTTTTCAACCTCCATGCTAACAGCTTTCCAGCTTTCTCTCCCTGGTCATAGTATGATTGTTTTAACCACAGCAAACTGGAGGGTATTTTGTTGGTGGTTAGCTCATTGTACTGAGATTTCAGCAAGAGGAGCTCTTGTTGTTTTTCTGGGGTGTCATTGTGATGAAGTTCTTCCTCTATTTTTTTTTTTTTTCCACTTTAATTTTTATTGAAAATTTTTCTTTACAAAGAAGGAACAACTCAATAATAAAATACAACAAGTAAAAACACGTTCAGAAATACAACACATGGGAGTCTCTTTACAAATAATCTGTCCATATTCCTTTTTCTTCTCCTTAATCAAGTTTTTTAGTTTTGTCGTTGTTCAGTCATAAATATTGTCCATCTCTTCCATTTCTCTTTGAATTGGGCTTCCTGTAGCCTTAGGCGGTGTATCATTTTTTCCATTGTGTATATTTCCTCAACCAGGTGAGTCCATTGATCTTGAGTAGGGGTGTCTTCCCTTCCCCATTTCTTCGTGATGTCTTTCTTAGCTGCTGTTAGTAATATTTTTACCAGGTATCTATCCTTCGGTCTAATATTTTCTTCACATAGGTTACACAAATACAATACTGTACAAGTCATTGGAATCTTATATTCAAGAATTTGCAACAATGCATCGTGTACCATTTTCCAAAACAATCTGATTTTATCACATTTCCAGAAAACGTGCGAGTGATCCACATTCATTATTCCACAGCCTCTCCAACAAGGCATATTTTTGTTTACCTGTTTACTCTTGACTTTGGGTGAGATAAAAAAAACGTACCAGATTTTTCCAGGAGAACTCCCTCCAGATCCGTGAATTAGTGGATGTGTGGTGTATCTTCCACATCTTTAACCACTCTTCTTCTGTGATTTTTATCTTAAATTCTGATTCCCATTTTTCTTTTATGTATTTGGTTGAGTGTTTATTTGATATTAATTTTTTATATAACCCGGAAACAATTCTAATTTTCTTTTCTTTGTATGTATTGATTACGAGTTGGATCACACCATGCACTTCTCCGGAGGGGTCCATCCTGATCTCTTTCAGAAAGTAATCTCTAAGTTGTAGGTACCTATAGAATTCCTGTTTATCCAAATCAAATTTTTCCTTCATATTTTGGAAACTCTCCAGCTGCCCGTTCTTCACTAGCACACACCACGCTGTGATTCCCTTGGTTGTCCACCGCTTAAACCCTTTATCATATCTAGCTGGTTTTAATTTGCTATCATATGCTATCCATTTTAATGAATTAGCATCTTTTTGAATCTTGTATTTTTTTATTATGCTGAACCATAATTTTAGTGTGAACATCGTTATTGGGTTTATTTGGTTTTTAATCACCTTGTATGTGTCTTCATCTCCTATAATACCCTGTACTGGGTATTCTCCAAGCTGTGTTTCCAACTCTTTCCACTTTGCAGTGTAATCTGGTTTGCACCATCCAACCATATACCTCAGCTGGGCTGCATAGAAGTATGCTTTCAGATTGGGAAGTCCCATCCCACCTTCTTCTTTTGGCAGCTGGAGAGTCTCCAATCTTATTCTAGGCCTTTTTCCACCCCAAACAAATCTTGAAATTATTCTATTCCAGCTCATAAACTGAGACTGTGGGACCTCTACTGGTAAGGATTGGAACAGGTATAAAAGCCTTGGTAAAAC
This sequence comes from Scomber japonicus, assembly GCF_027409825.1. Lineage (NCBI taxonomy): Eukaryota > Metazoa > Chordata > Actinopteri > Scombriformes > Scombridae > Scomber > Scomber japonicus. Next base: position 2,107,664 of record NC_070595.1, on the reverse strand, counting down.
ATTCATCCTGATTATCTGGATTCGTGAGCTTAGATCCAGTGTTAGTGTGGACCATCTTTCAATATCTTTTTGTATTTCCTGATTTATCTTACCATAGTTTGATTTATATAGTTTAGATAATCCTTTCGTGATTGTGACCCCCAAATATTCAATTCCCTTACGTTTCCAGTCAAGTTTAAATAATTCTTGGATCTCTTTAGGTGGGCTATAGTTAAGTGCTAATATCTGTGTCTTTGCAACATTTATTTTATATCCTGATAGATGTCCAAATGTTTCTAAAAGTTTCATCAATTGAGGTAATGATTCATTTGGGCGTTCGAGGTAGGTTATGACGTCATCTGCGAAAAGTCCTATTTTTTGTTCTACGCCATTCACCATCACTCCTTCAATCTCTTGTTCCTGTCTTATAGCCTGTGCAAGCGGCTCTATAAAAATGGCAAATAGAGTGGGTGATAGACAGCATCCTTGTCTTGTTGATCTCTGTAGTCTAATTTTGTCTGTCAGGCTCCCATTGACTTTAATTCTTGCAGTTGGTTGTTGATAGAGTGTCTTTATGCACTGTATTGATTTATTGTTAAAGCCAAATCTCTCTAACACTTTATATAGAAATTTCCAATTGACACAATCGAAAGCTTTCTCTGCATCAATACTTACTAATACAGTGCTCTTTTTGTCTTTTCTTGCTTGTTCCACTACGTGTAGTGTTCTTCTAATGTTGTCATGGGTCTGGCGCCCTCTTATAAATCCTGTTTGATCTTCCTCTATTATTTCTGATATAAAGGAGTTCAGCCGTTTAGAGATTATAGTTGTATATATTTTATAGTCAACATTTAATATTGAGATTGGTCTATAGCTTGCACAGTGTTCTTTGTCTTTTCCTTGTTTCGGAATGACTAATTATTGCCTCAGACCATGATGGGGGTATTTTATTGTTTTGGAGAGTCCAATTGAAAGAGGCAAGGAGTAGTGGTGACAGCTCTTCTCCAAACATCCTATACCACTCTGCTGGGTATCCATCGCTCCCTGGTGATTTATTGTTTTTCAATGTATTTATTGCTTCTTTTACTTCCTCCAGTGTAATCTCTGCTGTTAATTTATCGTTTTGTATAAGTCCAATTGAGGGGAAGTCTAGCGTCTCTAGGAATGCAATCATATCATTCTCATCTGCAGATGCAGGTTGTGTATATAGGTCTTGATAATATCTTTGGAAGATATCTTCAATACCATCCGGGGTAGATACTGTCTCACCTGTATGAGGATCTTTAATTTTGCATATATTACTAATTGCTTGCTGTTTTCTTATACGCTTTGCCAGTATTTTTGTGGCCTTTGAGCCTACTTCATGGTAGCCCAGTTTAAAATATTTATTCTTTTTTTCAATTTCGTCCAGAAGTATGTCATTCATTTTTGTTTTCGTATCTTTAATTTGTTGACTTATCTTGGGGTCATTAGTATTTTGATATTCCTGTTCCAGTACTCTTAACCTTTCCTTGTACATTTTATAAGCCTCCACTTTAGCTCTTTTTGCATGTGCAGTTTCAGCTATCAGTTTCCCTCTGATGACTGCCTTCATGGCATCCCAAAAAATCGTTGGGTCTACAGTGCCATTGTTGTTTTCCTCTATGTATCTTTCAATTTCTGTTTTTACCTTCTTCCTTGTTTGGTCATTATTCAGAATCCCCAGATTAAGTCTCCATACTGTCTGCCGTCTTCTATTGTTTAAGTTTATTGTTAAATAGAGTGGGTTATGGTCTGACACATCTGCACCCCCTATCTTGCATTCTCGGACCATATGGTTGTCCTCTACATTCATAAAAAAATAATCTATCCTTGAATGAACTTTATGTGCTGCGGAATAATGCGTGAAGTCTTTTTCCAGGGGGTGTAGGTTCCTCCAAACATCAATCATTCCCATCTCCTTCAAGGATATGTTTATGAATCTTGTCAGATGCATTCTATTCTTTTTGAGACTAGTTGTATCGACTCTGTGGTCTCTAATAACATTTAGGTCTCCCCCACAGACCAGAATACCTCCTGTTTCTGCTGTGATATCATCAAATAGACATCTAAAAAAGGATTTGTCACTTTCCGGAGGTGCATATATGTTTACTAGTGTTACTAGTTCATTCTCCACTCTTCCTTTTACTATAATGTATCTTCCTTCCTTATCCCTGCATTCCTTCTCAAGGTCAAATTTAGTTGAATTTGGTATTAGTATCACTACTCCTCTTCTACATCCCCCTTTAAATGAACTATAGTATAAGTTCCTGTAGCCAAATTTTTAAGTTTATCATGTTCTGATTGTGACAAGTGGGTCTCCTGAAGAAAAAACATTTGTGTTTTTTCTTTTTTAAGTTTTGTCATGACCTTTTGTCTTTTAATTGGGTTATTTAGACCATTTACATTCAACGACATTATTTTAATATTATTAGTCGTCATTTTGTTTTGCTATTATTTGTAGGTATACTCCCAAACATTTCTGAACAAAACACTCATGAACAATAAATATAACACCATGAACCAAAACAATGGTGACTTCAAACAGTGGGGTGAACTGTGCCCCGAGTCCCTGTTGGAGGGTGAAGGGGAAATCCTCATCTCTCATGGGGGCCCCTTCCTAGACTTGATTAGTTCCTAATTGAACTCTATAAGGTCTAGATGTGTCCAACTATAGAAAAGAAAACTAAACATCTCCTGGTCGGATATGATTATTATCAGTGTTGAAGTCTATGTTTTACTGCTACCTTTCTCCAGTGCATGTTCATGTTTTCCTGAGGTAGTCCTGTAGCTTCTCTCTGGCACGGTGCGCTGCTTCACGTGTCGTATCCTTTCCTCTGGCGCGCTGCCATTCCGGTGTTACGCGTGTCTTCTCCCTCGCCGCCGGTGTGCTGTCATCGCCCGGTGGGTCTGTGATGAATCCCCTTTCTCTCATAGCCTGCGCGGCTTCCACGGCGGTATCGTATGTTTTCACGCCGTTGCTCCAGTGTATCCGTATTTTGGTCAGCGGCGTCTGAAAACGTATTTTGTTTTCTTTAAGCACCTTTTTAATGCCCACATATGACCTCCGTTTCTGGACGACATCTGCAGGGTAATCATGATCAAAAAAGATCTGCTTGTCTCCTACTTGTATTTTTCTCTTCCATGCCGTCTTCAAAATCATTTCTTTCGTCTCAAACTTGAGAAAGTTGATTATGATGGACCTGGGTGGTGCATTCGGGCTTGGTTTCTGTGCGAGAGCGCGGTGCGCCCTCTGGATGTGGAGCTCCGTTCCTTCAGGTAGCTGTAGCTCTGTTTTTAGCAGCTGGTCTACGTACTTGCTAGTGGAGTTCTCCTCCGTCTCCTCTGGAACGCCGAAAATGCGGATATTGTTCCTTCTTGATCTCCCCTCGAGGTCGGTTACCTTTTCTTGCATCTGGCGTGTCCGCTCCAGCATTTCCATCATCACTTGTTCCGCGTCTACTTTCCACTCCTCCAGCTCTGCTATGCGCTCCTGTGCCTCGGCCATAGCCGCCTTCTGTGTCTGTAGCTCGGTTACGTTGTCCGTTAGCTTGCGCTCTATTTCTTGTTGAAGGGTCGTGATTTCGTCTTTCATTTCTTTTTTCAACTCGTCTTTTAGCGTGATCAGTTCGTGTCGTATCTCTTGTTTAAGGTCTTTTATATCCTTGCTGATTGTAGCCAGCCCGACTCGCAGTGTCTCATTGTGGTCTTGACCCTCCATTTTCTTTGCTGCGTCGTCCTCGTGTTCGCTGTCTTCTCTTTCAGAGGTCTCGGGTAGCTTTTCAGTTTCGGGTAGTTTCTCAACTTTTTCTTGTCTCTGATTAGTGTTTCCTGTTCTTCGGTTGCCTCTCCCACCCATAATATAACTTTTGGTCGTCGAGTTTAAGCCTTAGGGTGGGTTTTTTATGTCCGACTTGGGAGAGCAGTTGACTACACGTCTGTTCACTCGGCCATCTTCCCGGAAGTCTATCCTTCCTCTAATTTTTTTACTTTTTGTTCAAGAGTGTGAAGCTGTGAATAATATTTTTTGGATATATATGTAGTATAGCTTATGATCTCACCCCTTAAATAGGCCTTGAATGCCTCCCATTTTACAGACGCACTGGTTTGGTTAGTATTTAGAGAGAAGTATTCGTCTATTTTCCCATCAATATACTTTACAAAGTCTGGGTTTTGAAGCCATCCAGACTGAAAACGAAATCTAGGCGGTGAGGCCATTACATTAGGTAGTTGCATTATCAAGGAGATTGGTGCGTGGTCTGACAGCAATATACTGTCATACCAACATTTCTCAATTTTTGACAGTAGCCCATGTGAAATTAAAAAATAATCTATTCTCGAGTACGTCTTATATGTGCTTGAAAAGCATGAATAGTCTCTTTTGTTAGGATTAAGATATCGCCAAATATCAGTCAAATTTAGATCACTCATGAACTTTTTGATAATTTTTCATGTTTGTTGATGAGAGGTATCAATACCAGTTCAACGATCCTGTGTCGGGTCTAACACACAATTAAAATCGCCACCAATTATGTATTGACCAGGGTAGGATGATATAGAAAGAAAAAGATTTTGATAAAAAGACGGGTCGTCACCATTAGGAGCATACACACATATTAAACTGACTTGAGTGGACACCATCGTACCGTTAAGTATAATATACCTCCCTGATGGGTCTATATATTTGTTTTTTAATTGAAAAGGGATTGATTTATGAATTAATATTATGACTTCTCTGGCATGAGAAGAAAAGAAAGCAGAATGAACTTGCACTGGCCACCTATTCTTGACTCTATTTATATCATTTTCTACCAAATGGGTTTCTTGTAGGAAAATAATGTTGGCCTTCATTTGCTTAATCCTATTCAATACCTGTTTCAGTTTTTACCAATTTGTTCTACCCTCTTGTGTTCCAGCTAGAGATTTTTAATTCTGATCTAGTAGTCAGTAGTAGTAAATAAAATTGCACATTCGAAAGACCTGACCAAAAAACTGCACAAAACCAAAGACATAGCACCGAGATCCTATTCCCTCCCAAAAACCCTTCATGCACTTCCCCAAATGAAATACATGTGAACTACAAAATGAGTAATTTACTCTGGTTATGATCAACATTTGATCCACACAAAGAGGAGCAACGTGATTCATGCACTAATAGGCTACAGCGTCATAGGGCTCACTGACATATTGAAAACGGACTTTAAATTCAACCAAGTAAGTTTAAGGTGAACATAAATGAAATGGTAATCAATAATAATAATAATAAAAATAATCCAAAAAAATAGATAAATAAATAAAATAAATCAGAGAGGGAGAGAGATAGATAGACATAGAGAGAGAGAGAGAGAGAGAGAGAGAGAGAAACAAAAACAACAAGGCAAAAAACAAAAGAAAGAAAGAAAAAAAAGAATAAGGAGGAAACAAAACAAACAAACAAAAAAATTGTTCTCACAGTTGGTTATAACTTAAAACTCACACGGAGAAAGCATGAGGAATATACACCTCTCAAACATGTTAGTTTCATTACATGTCTAGTGAGGATTTTCAAAATAAAGGTACTCAATTGTGAAAAGAGAGGGATGAAAAGACGGTTTGTCCAAAACACAAGTCCTCCGTCATATAATCGTAGTGGTTTTCAGATTTACCGTTACCTTATTTACTCGATTTAGTCCAGAAAATAGACTCATCGGCTCTCGGAGGTTGGGGATTCCTGCGGAGTGCCAGTGCTGGTAGATTGTTGTGGTGGAATGTTGCGAAGGAAATCCTCTGATTGGTGACGGACGTGAAGACACGGTGCCTGCCATCATGGGTGATGACCAGGTGAGCGGGGTAGAGCAGCCCGTAGCGGATGTTCATGGCACGGAGCTTCGCCTTCACGCCATCGAATAGACGTTGACGCTGTCTGGTCTCAGTTGACAGGTCTGGAAAAAAGCTGACCCGCTGATTATTGTAGTGCACCTCCCTCTGTCTCCTGGCTGCTTTGAGTGTATTTTCACAGTCTTTATAGTTCAGAAATTTGATAACAATTAGTCTGGGCGCTGAAGACCAGCTTGTGTTAGCTTGGCCGACCCGGTGTGCACGCTCAATCGCAGGGGTGGGGGTCAGGGTGTCGCCCAGTAGCTTGGGAAGCCAGTTTTCTAGAAAACTGCACATGTCAGGGCCCTCGGTTTTTTCAGGGAGACCGATTAGTCTCAGGTTGGAGTGTCTTGCCCTGTCTTCTTGGTCTTGGATTTTATTGCGCAACATCTCTGTTGTACCTTCCAGTTGTTTAACTTTTTGTTGGAGAAAGGTGACATCCTCCTCTGCATGCGATATTCTCTTCTCAGTTTCGCCAATTCTCCTCGACTGGGACAACTCTGCCTTGATACTGTTAACAGCCCCCAGCATGTCAGCTGATTGTTGACCGAAATCCTTCTTCAGAGAGCGTATTGCATTCAGTATCTCAGTATTTGACGGTCCACTAGCATTAGCCTCCTCATGGTTGTCCTGGCTAGCGTCGGTCATAGCTGTGTTGTTGTCTGCTGTTTGACTCAGAGATTGTTGTCCTTGTTTGTTGTTTCTCCATGTCATCATAATCCCCGGGACTTTTCAAGTATAAAAGTGAGTTTGAGTTAACTTTTAGCCGTTCCTTTTAGTGTTCTCTCAGAAAGTCAGTGATGAGCCAAGTTACTGTGGACTAACCGGAAGTCCATATTTAGTTAATTTAATCTATTTCTTTCTTACAGAGTCTTGACTAAACAAACCAACATAAATTGGGGTCAAGTATCTTGCCCAAGGACACATCGACATGTAGACTGGAGAAGCTGGGAATCAAACTGCCAATCTTCCAATTGGTGTACAACCACTCTGCCTCCTGAGCCACAGTTACCCCAACAATATGTAATTAAAAAATAAGAAATAAAGTATACTTAATTGCAAACTTTATAGCAGCAATATTTTAGTTAAAAAATTTTAAAAAAGGAGCACTATATAAAGGGGAACATCAGTTCAAGCCACACAGTCGAGACAGCATAGCCAGGTCCAAAACTGTATTATAGAGCATTGTCTCAGTTTCAAATAATCAACCATCTAAATAATTTTTCAGTGCTTCTTTTTTTCTTATTAACCAATTATTATACACATAGGGTTAAGGGAAAACTGCACACATGAAATTGCTATGTGTGTTCTGACTTGTTTAATTTGCATAATTTCATATTAAAAAAATATGAAGGTTATAATGCAGGAATATATTGTATATGGGTTTATATCGATACATTTCATTCTGTTTCATATTTACATACTTTGACTGGTTGGCTAAACGTAAACAACATTTTTGATAACTAGTCTTCACTGACTAAACATTCAACAACAATTAAACAAATCATTCTGTTGTTATTCCATCACCTGGAATTCCAATGTCTGATATGTCGATCAGAACTATGACCTTAAGTTGAGTGAATCGCTGTGGCTGCGTTCAGACTGCAGTCAAAACTGATTCAAATCTGATTTTTAGGCCTGACTGTCCACACTGTTTTTAGCAAATGTCCAAATCGGATTTGCCTCTGTTCAAACTGGGCCACATTAATGACCAATCTGACAGGTTGCTGTGGCAACGTCGTCGGAGCGAAGGCGTCATCTAGCGTGTATTATATGATGTCATATAATTGCGACAGCAACAACAAACCCTCGAGCTTCGCTTGAACGAAGCCATCTCCCCAAAGATTAAGAATTTGGTTTCGTCCTCTGTCCAAAGACTGATATTTTCAACGTTCTCCATTGCCTCCATTGATATCAGCTAGCAACAACAACTGGAATATGCGTCAGTCTGGTGTCGCATAGAGTGACATAGCGTAGAGACGTAGAGAGACGTCACGGACAGTCAAATCCGATTGGAGTGTTTGGAGCTGTTCAGACTCAGACACATCGGATTTCATGTGATTCATGACTGTTCAGAGCCATCTGGTTCCAATCTAGATTGGCTAAAAGTCGGATTTTGGCTTGCAGTGTGAACGCAGCCTATGTTTAAGTATTCTGTGCTGGGCAGTATCAGGCATGCTGTAAATGCCATTGCCATTGGCTTTTGAGTGTGACAATCTGCAAGATTATCTGGTTGATGCAGTGCTCACTGTTAAAAAAATCAAATGAGATAAAGAATGACACCCCCCCCACACACACACACACACACACACACACACACACACAGCAGTGGCAGCGAGAATTCAGCTGTAGGTTAATTTTGAGTCAATAATATTGTCCACATAGAATATAATGATGAATGTTGTCCTTACCAGTTGCTCTATGCGTTCATAGGAAAGAAACTGTGGGAAGTCAGAAGGGAGTTGTTCTACTCTGAAACTGCATTTTCCATCCACCCGGTCCTGGAGTTGGGCCAGACAATGGCTGAAATGGTCGTAGGCCTTGCAGGAAACATTCAGGTGTCGCAGAGTGAAATTCATCCTTGTAAGACATTCAAACACAGCAGGAAACCTGATTACTTGATCATCATAGACTTGTTTTTCATTGATCCCTTTTTGTATGTCTCTAAGTGCCAAAGGTGATATTATTTTTGTTAGAATTATGTTTCCATCCGTAAAAATGGTTTTGCTGACACTATAAAAGTTAAAGATAGCAACATGGTTGCATGTACTTGATCTCCCAATGGCTAGCTAAAGCTAATTCCCCACATTTCATAAATTAACTTACGAGATTAAGTGTAATGAGGGGGTCATTTGAAACAAAAGGTAAAAAAATAAACCTTAAAGAAAGACACGAGGTATGAACTCAACAAAATATATCAGGAGATAACCCAGCAACTTTGCACACAAAACTCAAATCAATGAAGTAAAAAACTAATCAGTGCAATACAGACATGGAATATAGCAATTAAGGACACACTAGCAGATTTTTCAAACAACAGAAATTCCAGAAACAAAAATTGACAGAAACTGAAGAAAGGGGCAGAAAAATCGCATTTGTATCTTTGGAATACCCAAGGACAAAGAGGGGAACTCAACAACAAAGCTTGATGAGCAACTACTCACAACCAAGCTCTCACGGCAACCAGAAGCAGCCTATGACCTGAGGAAGTAGATATACATGGATCCAGTACCATGTATAGGGATGTAACAATGGAGTGGCACAGCCATGGCCACAGCCAAGGGGAGAAAGGGTGAAAGTAATGGAACAACCACGGCTTCTTTTAGGTTTTGCTGTAAAATATGCTGATATATAATACCATTGTTATGCCCAGCTCGTTTGCGAGCATAACAAAGCAGGGAGGACCACACAGTAAGAGCTCAAATTAAAGAATTAATTTTTTTAAGTTAACCAATGCAATCAACCAAGAATTGTAAAGTCAAAAGTAACATAACATGAACCAAAGCTACTTTCAACACAATCAAAAACAAAGTGCCTGAAAGGCACCAGCCTTCCAGGAGGGCCAGAGAGAGAGGATGCCATCTTCAACTTTCCCAGTTCAAGGCTACGTTCACACTGCACACCTTAAAGCTCAATTCCAATTTATTGCTCAAATACGATTTTTTGTTTGGTTGTTCATATACACTTTTAAATGTGGCTTCCTGAAGTGACCCGCATGCTCAGTTGATCATTAATGACGTCACGCACAGAACAGTGTTTACGGAAGCGAACATGGCAACAGCAACAGCTGGTGAAGTTACTGGTAGTCTCATTTATGGTCTAAAGTTAAAAACAGTGTGTGGCGGCAGCCGGCAAATTTGTGAGCGGGTGATATTAAAAAGTAGGAAGAGGAGAAAGAAAATTAATACTTTAATGATGTCTTTATGCGGAGCATTAGCTGTGTGTTGCTGTGTGTTACTCCAGAATAACGTCAAAGCCGCATTAAATGTGACCTGACTGTTCAGATTGTGGTCGCATTCAAAAAAATCTGATATGTATCCGATTCGGTACCACATTTGAAATTGGATTTGGAAATGTCAGATTCAATGCAACTTGTGCTGTTCAAATTGTCAGAAACAAATCAGATATGGGTCACATTTGAGCGAACATATCGGATTCAGGTCACTTTTAACTGCGGTGTGAACATGACCTCAATCTCTTGATGAGGGGGGAGGGACCAGACCATCTGGGAAGAGAGAAAACAGGAGAGTTGAAGGCAAGGCAGACTAACCCATTTACAGTGGAGGCCTAGGGCTGTCAAACCATAAATGACCAAATTATTATGGTAAGTGACTTTCACGTGATTTTAGATAACAAAGTGGTGAGGAAAGGATCACACAGTGAAAAGTGTCATCCAAAAGCTCATGGTGAATTTAATTGCTTCACTTGTATAGAGCTAAAACCTGAAAACCTGACCCTCAAAAAAGAAGATTTGAAAATGAAAAAATGAGATCTGAAATTTGCAACTGTAAAAATAAAAGGATTTGGATGAAAATAAATAATTTATTCAAATTAAAATAATTTTGTTTTTGTTCAATACATTTTGTTTTTTAAATTTCAATATCAAACCTTAGACTTTTAGTTTCAAATCTCTTTTTCAAATGAAGAAAAAAAATGGGACCTTGATTAAGCTTCATGCATTAGACCTTATGGATACATGAAAGATGAAAAATCAGCTAAGACAACAGCTAAGATGCACTTAGATGATAGATGAACATGAGTGGTAAAAGACACACTGAAGCCCATAAAAAAGAAGAAATAAAATCCAAAAACTCAACATAAAAGCACCAATGTGACAGCTAGCAACAACAAGATCATTAGCTATCAAAGTGATCATGCTAGCTATCAAAGTGAAGGTGCTGAAGGCCGGAGGAGCCCAGGAACAAGCATAGATAAACATTGGTCAGGCAAACTACTGAAGCATCTATGTATTTTACTATGTTCAGGCACTTATTATTGCCTATAATCTTATAGAGGCACCTCATTGGTGGTAATAAGGGAGAGGCAAGTGCCTCACTTTACCCACCCAGAATGATCTCACTCACACTCACACACACACACACACGTCCGTCTTTTACATATCTGGCGGTTAAATAGTAGCCACTCTGCCCTTTGTTATCTGCCATTGGACATGGGTGGGTTAAGTATCTTGCCCAAGAACACCATTGATTGGGACTGGAGGAGCCGGAAATCAAACAGCCAATCTCTCAATTGGTGGACAACCACTCTACCTCCTGAGCCACAGCTGACCTGGCTTCAAAGAGAAGCTTCTTTGTTATTATTGTGCACATTTATTGTGGTATGTGGCTGATTGAAGGGGTCAGAGCTCAGACTCAATCCCTCAGGGTCCACTTGTGGGCGCTAACGTCCTTGATTTTGGCAGCTGTAAGTAAAATACTTAGTGCATGAGAGTGCTCTAGTGTTTGTTTATTGGTCCCGGTTTCCGGGTGGTATCCTGTTTATTAATTAATATTAATAATTTCTTTCTTTGATAATTTATACTTATCTTTGATAATTATACATGATTGCTGATAACCAAATGTGCACCCACCTGATCCCAACAGAGGAAATAAAATGTCATTATTATAGTGAAAGTTTGTGTAGGGAAGAGGTATGGGTAAATGGATGGGTCAACAAAATATTAGACTTCAACATGGGAGATCACTATTCATTTCCAACTGCATTTCAGCAATTAGTAGTATGATTGTCCCTGTAAACTTAACCACATGGTTATAATTGTAACCATAATGACGACGGTACCCTAACTTTAATTTTTTTTTTTTTTTTTTAATGCACACCAGGATATTTCCCTAAGCCTACACAGACACTAACCATAGTTTTGTCACATCACATTGGTTTTCTGCTTACCTTTTCTCTATTGAGATAAGGATTGTGCAGTTGTGAAGAAAGTTATTGCAGAGTCTGTACAGGGTTCGGAAAAGGCCATCTGTAAGATCATCATCATAGCAGACTGGTGACAGACACACACAAAAAATGTAAGTATTCATTCTACTTTTTTGTCAAATTCTGTGCATCAAATGATCATATTTGAAAAGTTTAAATAAGAGCTGCAATATGATTTTTAGTTTCAAAGATAAATGCAATCTCTTTCTCTGTGTCAAAAGATGCATGGCTAATAATGCACTGACTTCTCACTAATCTGACTGGTTTTTGTATTAGAGATGCCAATCGTCATGATTATGGATGTTTGTGAATATCTGTTCGGAAGAATTGGTAAGCTTGTTCACTCATTCAATAAATATATGGGATTTAATGCTTTGTTTTGTAAAATGAAGGTCAATAAAAATCATCCTCAAACAGTAAAAATGTATTTAGTAGGTTTTCTAAACATTGCAAGTCAATTTATAAAGAATGTATTTGAATTGATAAAATAATTTATTCATCCTGAGGGTCAATGACAGAGCTAACAACCAACTGGTGACATCAACTACAAAAATCTGTATCATCATAAAAACAAATCATGGCTTGTTACATTTTTTGAGAATGTGTTTCCTAATTGAAACATGTTGCAAGTTAATCTTTTTAAGGCAGCACCAAGCATTAAGCCTGCTTGGATGCATTATTTCCCTATGCTTCAGTCATAGAGAAACATAGAAAGACTAATATGGCCCTCAATGAAGCCAATTTAAATTTTGTATCCATCATTTCACGTTGTCATGGTTCTATTTCAGCCCAATAACTTACCATCAGAAGCAATGATGAAGCTAGTGTTGTTATATACTTCCACTACTTCCTCTTCTGTCCAGCTAAATTCCATATCAGCATCTGCAAAGAGTAAACGTATGGACAAAATGGAAAAAATGGAAAAAACAGACATATTTTATGGTCAGACTGTGGTTGTTCTTGTTCAGAAAGCATCATACTCTCAAGCTGAAGTAAAAGGTCTTTCTCTGCTCCACATGCAGCCATGAGAAAGAGGAGGGGCTGACATACTTCGTGATCATAAATATAGGGGTGTGGCTAAAATCAGTCTCAGTCCACAGACTAAAATGTTCACTGTGTTCTGGCAGTATTTTTTTTATCAAGAAGCACAACGTTGTTCGTTGTCTTTCTGATTTAGTCGTCTGCAGACGGACTCCTTGCTGTCTCAAGCGTGAGATGGCACGAATGAGCTCAGAGCAGAGGAAATAGTCAGATTATATACAATACATATCTTGTGAAAGGATGACCTTGTTCTACCATCAGAACAATGTAAGCACAATAATCACATCATAATGTGTGTACAATCAGGACAATGGTTAGTTAGTAGATTATAACATACATGATGTTCACTCAATGTTCAATGATATTCACTCAATCAGCATTTCATGTAACATAAATGGTGTCATGGTCAGCAGATTATGACACACATACACCTAATCATATGACATAGTTGCTCATTTGTATCAGAGAAGATGAATAATAAGAATTCCCATTACAACTTGTCAGGATCCAGTTCGCCGCTGCTCCTTTGTCTGTCCATGTTTTCTTTCCTCCAGGGCTGGGCGGGGCCTTCTGGGAACTTCTGCAGCCACCCTCCTCTGCACACCTGAGATTCATCACCTCGTTTCCTGCTCTACAGATTTATAAGACGGTCTCTTCCTCCACTCATCACCAGTTCGTTGTTTCACCCACAGTGCCATTTGCCTGCCCTCAGCCGCCCTCACCCAGCTCTGTCATCTCCTGCTGCATTTTTGTTTCTGTTTTTGTTGCCTGAATAAACCATTATCGGTTTCAGATCTGCATTGTGGGTCCAGTCTTTTTGTTCTGTTTAGTAAACTCCTGACAGAACGAACTGGCCATTTACAATGGACCCCGCAGATCCAACTCATCAGACACTATTTAATCAGGGCACCATCATCGGACAGCATGATCAAATAATCCGTGCTCTGTTTGAGAGTAACCAGGCTCTGACCACCAGTGTTATGGAGGTTTCCAGACAGGTTACTTCCCTGGCTTCCACCATCCACTCCTCACAGGGCAGCTCGGCTCCGGAGTCATCTCCAACCACCCTTTCCCCCAAGGACTCTCACGTGAGTGACCCTGAGCCATTTGATGGCAATTTGGATCTATGCCGAGGTTTTTTGTTGCAATGTGGACTGGTCTTTGCTCAACGTCCGGCATCTTTTTCCTCTGACGCAGCCAAGACACGTTACGTGCTGGGGTTACTGAGGGGGAGAGCTTTGGCTTGGGCAGAAGCGGCTAGTTCCCATGAGGACTTTTGTGTTTTGCCATTCGCTGTCTTCAAAGAAAAGCTAAAGACTGTTTTTGATCATCCTAATTATGGGGGAGACGCGGCAGCTCGTCTTTTAAGGCTGAAGCAAGGCACCAGAACCGTGGCTGACTACGCTGTTGAATTTTGGACTCTGGCAGCTGACGCAAATTGGGATGGTGCTGCTTTACAGGCAGTATTCTTGAACGGTCTCTCTGAGCAGCTTAAGGATGAGCTGGCTGCCAGAGATGAACCTTCCAGTGTTTCTTCTCTTGTGTCCTTAGCCATCCGTCTGGACACTCCTGCTCCACCGGCCTTGGTCTCACCCGTTGATGAGCCCATGCTACTCGGTAGAGCCAAACTGTCTCTAGAGGAGCGCCAGCGTCGTCTGAGGTCCGGAGAGTGCCTGTACTGTGGCAAATTGGGACACTTAGTGGCCACCTGCCTTACTCGGCCAAAAGGGGAGGCTCGTCAGTAAGATTGGGGGTCCTGACGAGCCCCTCTGCACCTATAGTCAAATCCCCTGAATTGTCTCGTTTGCTGGTACCTGCCTCTGTTATGTGTGGACAGACTGTGCTATCTCTACAGGCCCTAATTGATTCTGGCGCCGAGGATAACCTCATTGACTCAGAGGTTGCTACTCTACTGGGGTGCCAGTTGGAGAAGTTGGACAGACCTATTCCTGCCTTGGCATTGGACGGTAACATGTTTACACAGATCACACATCAAACTTCCCTGGTAACCCTCATCGTCTCTCGCAACCATCATGAACAGATCACTCTAAAGGTAATCTCAGCTCCACGCACACCTCTGGTATTAGGACACCCTTGGCTAATGCTCCATAACCCACACATTGATTGGCCCACAGGCTCCATTAGGGGTTGGAGTCTCCACCGTCATTCTTTCTGCCTTCATTCAGCTCGACCACCTTGTGTTAATCCCCAGTCTGAAACCAACAAATCTGAGTTTCCTGATTTGACTGCTGTACCCAGCGAGTACCACAACCTCAGGGAAGTCTTCAGTAAAACTAAGGCCTTATCGCTTCCTCCACACAGACCTTATGATTGACCTGCTGCCTGGGGCATCCCTCCCATCCAGCCATTTGTACAACCTTTCCAAGCCAGAACGTGTAGCCATGGAGAAATATATCTCTGAGTCCCTAGCTGCGGGCATAATTCGGCCCTCTTCCTCACCTGTAGGAGCTGGTTTTTTCTTTGTCGACAAGAAAGACAATACTCTCCGTCCCTGCATTGATTTTCAGGGTTTGAACAACATTAGCATTAAGAACAAATACTCACTCCCCTCAACTCTGCTTTTGAACTCCTTCATGGTGCAACAATCTTCACTAAACTAGATCTCAGGAATGCTTACCATCTCATTCGCATCAGGGAGGGGGACGAGTGGAAGACAGCTTTCAACACTCCACTAGGCCATTTTGAGTATTTGGTAATGCCGTTTGGTCTCACCAATGCTCCTGCAGTCTTTCAAAATCTGATTAATGACATCCTGAGAGATTTCCTCAACAGATTTGTTTTTGTCTACCTTGACGATATCCTGATTTTTTCTCGTTCTATTGATGAACATGTCACCCATGTCAGACAAGTCCTCTCCCGTCTGTTGGAAAACAAGCTGTTCGTTAAAGCTGAGAAATGTGAGTTCCACACTAACTCTGTCTCATTCCTCGGCTACATTGTTCAGAGTGGTCGTCTCATGGCAGATCCAGCCAAGGTCCAGGCAGTGGAGAGGTGGCTGGTCCCAACCTCCAGGAAGGAACTGCAGCGGTTTTTGGGATTTGCCAATTTTTACCGGCGCTTCATTCGGGACTACAGTAAGGTTGCCTCACCTCTGACTAAACTAACGTCTGTCAAGGTGACGTTTAGGTGGACAGAGGAGGCTAACATGGCTTTTCTGAAGCTTAAAAAGTTGTTCACCTCTGCACCTATTCTGGTACATCCTGACACCAGTAAGCAGTTCATCGTGGAAGTCGATGCTTCTGATTCTGGTGTCGGGGCTGTGCTGTCTCAGTATGCGGGTCCCGATAATCGTCTGCATCCATGTGCTTTTCTGTCTCGTCGTCTGTCTCCTGCAGAGCAGAACTATGATGTCGGCAACCGGGAGCTACTAGCCATCAAGCTAGCTCTGGAGGAGTGGAGGCACTGGCTGGAGGGGGCAGAGAAGCCGTTCATCGTCTGGACAGATCACAAGAACCTCGCTTACATCCAGAATAGGGCTGAACGATATGGACAAAATTTCATATCTCGATATTCATGCCAGAGATCTCGATATCGATACGATATGACTACGGGTTCGGTGAAAACCAAGCATTTTTCAGAAAAATAAAAACATCAGAAAACAAAGGAGTGCAGTTTTATTGATTAGAACTCACTGCCAGCCATCAACATTAACATAAAGTCACTCAATAATAAATAACAATCAAGTTGGTTGTGTTCCCTTGCTTCGTCGCAATTTTCGCCAAGCACGACTTGCACAACACCTCGCTCTGGTCAACATCATCCTTTCTAAATCCAAAATACCTCCAAATAATGGAGGATGATTTATGTTTTGGCACAAAATTAGATTCTGCACTGCCACCGGCCGCATTACCTTCCGCACTCATGTCTCTTTTCTTCCGTTTCGATTTCCCCGCTGTGAATGTCCTGTGTGTGTGGCTGTGTGCGTCTCAGTCTACGTCTCCCTCACTCCAACCCTCCTATGTTTGTCATTGGTTGGCTTCAGCTGTCGATCAACAGCAAGCATGAAATAAGCTTTGTGGTTGGCTGGCCGTAGTGGTGCGTTCAAGGGCAATCTTAAAAGTAATGTTTATGGAGACTGCTCGAGCTGTACAAGCAGGGCGAGCGCGGCGGAAATATATTGTTTATATCGTTGCTTTTCCGTTATTAATGTCTTGAATGTTCATATCTCGATATAGATACGATAACGATATATCGTTCAGCCCTAATCCAGACGGCTAAGAGGTTGAACTCTCGCCAAACCCGGTGGGGTCTCTTCTTCAGTCGATTCAACTTCTCGCTCACCTATCGTCCTGGGTCTAGAAATGTGAAGCCAGATGCTCTCTCGCCAGTTTGCCTCCAGTAGCCCTGAGGCCGAGACAGAGACCATCCTCCCTCCAGAGCGGGTAGTGGCCATGCTCACTTGGGGCATTGAAAAGACTGTGCGGGATGCTCAAGTGATCCAACCTGACCCAGGCACCGGCCCAGTCAACCGCCTGTTTGTTCCCAGCTCTATTCGCTCCCAGGTGCTGCAGTGGGGCCACGTCTCCCGGTTTGCCTGTCATCCTGGCACTAGGCGCACTATTGCCATCCTGAAAAGGCATTTTTGGTGGCCTAACATGGACGCGGATGCCAAGGAGTTTGTGGCAGCCTGCACCACCTGTGCTCGTACCAAGGCCGCTAATCAGGCTCCCGCTGGACCGCTGCGCCCGCTTCCAGTTCCCAGTTCCAGTTACTGGGTTACCTCCCTCTAGTAGTATGATGGTGATACTCACTATAGTCGATAGATTTTCTAAGACTGCTCATTTTATTGCTCTCCCTAAACTGCCCTCTGCGTTCACCACAGCTGAACTTCTAGTCTTGCATGTTTTCAGACTTCATGGAATTCCCATAGACATGGATCGCTGCAAAAAGATCTGGACAGAAACTAAGACCACCCTCGAACGCACCCAGGAGAATCATAGACGGCTTGCTGACCGGCACAGGAATCAAGCTCCTCCCTATCAGCCAGGTCAGTCTGTCTGGCTCTCCACCAAGAACATTCCTCTAGCAGCTGAATCCCGTAAGTTGTCCCCCAGGTATATTATATCATTAATCCATCTGCCGTCAAACTTCAGTTACCTGAGTCCTTGAAGGTCCATCCTACATTTCATGTCTCCCAGTTGAAACCTGTTTCTTCCAGCGACCTCAACCCTCCTTCCGACTCCCCTCCACCCCCCCGACTCATCGACGATCATCCGGCCTATACTGTGAGGAAGTTACTCGATGTGAGGCGCAGGGGCCGTGGGTTGCAGTTCCTGGTGGATTGGGAGGGGTATGGTCCTGAGGAGCGCTCCTGGGTACCCCGTTCCTACATTCTGGACGCTGCGCTGATCTCTGATTTCTACCAGGAACACCCTGATAAGCCTGGTGGGTCGCCTGGAGGCTCCCGTTGAGGGGGAGGTACTGTCAGGATCCAGTTCGCCGCTGCTCCTTTGTCTGTCCAAGTTTTCTTTCCTCCAGGGCTGGGCGGGGCCTTCTGGGAACTTCTGCAGCCACCCTCCTCTGCACACCTGAGATTCATCACCTCGTTTCCTGCTCTACAGATTTATAAGCCGGTCTCTTCCTCCACTCATCGCCAGTTCGTTGTTTCACCCACAGTGCCATTTGCCTGCCCTCAGCCTCGCCTCGCCCAGCTCTGTCATCTCCTGCTGCATTTTTGTTTCTGTTTTTGTTGCCTGAATAAACCATTATCGGTTCCAGATCTGCATTGTGGGTCCAGTCTTTTTGTTCTGTTTAGTAACCTCCTGACAGAACTGTTTTCATAGTGACGTCAAATTGGGAACAACATTTTTTACATAAAATTTCCTGAATTACAAATTAAATGTAAAATATGTTTTAGAAATGATGATTTTATATATATTAAACTTACTGCTATCTAAAAATGATTTTGGGTTTCAACAGATATTAGCCATAGACCTATATAAAAGAAATTATATATATATATTAGCATGATCTTTGTTAGCATCTAAGATTTATAAACTTAAATGCTTTTTACATTTGATTTATTGTTGGGGGACAGCAGTTTGAACCAATTTGGTAGATGTGTATTTGGATACATTATATGGATAATGACGTCTGCATTTATACCTGGTGTAAAAATGTGTCTTCGCAACCCAGTCCCACAGCAAAACGTATCACAGCTACATTGGTTCACAGTGCATAATGTAGCCATCTCACAATTTGGGCTCATAAATTGTTAGATGGCTACGTTTTTCCAGCCTATTCTATTTCTATAGGAAGTTTATGTCTGCGAAAACAAATAAAATGGCTGCCATTCATTTAATTCTCAGTCTAAAATGTAATATTTTAAGATAGTTTCTGCATTAAAATGTGTTTTGATGACACTTCTAGTGAAAATTATACATTTTTTACAGCCATCTCACAATTTATGAGCCAAAATTGTGAGATGGTTGCGTTTTGCACTGTGGACCAACATAGCTCTGATACGTTTTGCTGTGAGACTGGGTTGGTTTTTGTTTCCTCACTTCTTCCAACACTGGGATCAGAGCTAGGATGAGCTCTTTGAACACCCAGACATTGAGCACCACACCATCACAGTCCTGTCTTCAACTTCTACTTCTGCAGTATATCTAAGGGTCGACCAATACATTGGCCGGTCGATATATCGGGTGCGTTTGCCGATGTATATATATATTTTTTCGGCCTGAGTTACAGACAGGCGCATCCACAGGCAGCCCTGTGTTGTTGGGGGCTCTGGAGAGCACGTGCATTGCCCCTCCGTTGCTGGCAGCATGCAGCTGGAAGTTTTGGAAGCCTGCCAACAACAATACAGCTCCCGGAGTCCCGTGAGAGAACAGTAAGTTTTCACTCTGACTGAGAGCAGGACGGAGCAGCCATCACAGCAGTGTTGTGTGTGTGTTTGTCTCTTTCTCACTCTGACTGAGAGTGGGACGGAGCAACCATCACAGCGGTGTGTGTGTAAGCGCTGCTCCTCATCTGGAGGGAGAAAAAGAAATATTGGCTCCAAAACTCGGCTCAAAAAAATTGGCAGTACATATCGGCCATCGGCTAAGGCTGATGTAAAAAAAAAAATCGGTATTGGCCATAAAAAATCCACATCGGTCGACTTCTAATTGTAACCTCAAAGAAACAGGTCAGAGTGTTCCCCAACCAGAAGCCCTGGTTCAACAGCAAAGTACGTGAACTGCTCAAAGCCAGAGACAGGGAGAAGTACAGGAGGGCAAGGGCAAACTTACACAAAGGCGTCACTTTGGCAAAGCAGGAGTACACATTGAGGCCACCTTCAATGAAAACAACCCCCCGCCATGTGGCAAGGTGTAAAGTACATCCCTGACTACAAGCACAGCAACAGTCACTTCACACTCTCCAGACCTATCAGGTAAAGAGAGCACTGCAACATCAACTGCAGTAAAGCAACTGGATCTGATGGCGTTTCAGGATGAATACGGAAGGCGTTTGCCAACCAGCTCACTGCAGTATTCACACACATCTTCAACCGGTCACTACAGCAAGCCACTGTCTAGGCCTGCACGATTAATCGAATTTTCATCGTCATTGCGATGTGAATGTTCGTGATGAACCCATCGCAAAAACTGGTCTGTAATGCGATAAATTCGCCACGCACACTCGGCGTGGCATTCCGACATTTGGCCAATCAGATGCAGCCCTGGACACTCGGGCCATGCATGCGCACACCTGGAGTGACGAGGATGGCGGAGGCAGGAGGAGAGCATGCGGAGGATGCGGAGGAAACGCTTGTGCCAAAAACAAATAGCACCTCTGCTATTTGGCAGCACTTCGGATTCAAAAAAGAAGACAACCTACAGAGTCAAGTATTGTGCAGGACCTGCAGGGCGGTTGTTGCAACATCCAGAGGTAACACCACCAACCTGCATCACCACCTGCTGCATCACCATAAAGAGCTGCACGAGCAGTTCAAGGCCAGTCAATCGAGAGTGCCGAGCAGTAGTAAAGCAACGCGACCATCACTGCAGCAACAGTCCATTGCTCAGAGTTTTGTGAGCGGGACTCCATATGAAAAGTCCTCTAAACGACACATTGAAATAACGGAGGCCATAACCCACTGTTTGGCGAAGGATATGATGCCCACCAACACCGTGACCAGATCTGGATTTCTGAGTCTAGTTCACAAACTCGATCGACGATATGGGGTGCCATCACAGACTTATTTTTCTGATGTTGCTATTCCAAATCTGTATGAAAAGTGCAGGATGACGGTGGAGTCGGAGCTGGGTCGAGTACTTTGCCTGCCCCACAGACCTCTGGTCCAGCCGAACCACAGAGCCCTACATCAGTCTCACTGTTTTTGGACCGGGAGTTTCAGCTGAAAGCACGGTGTCTCCAGACACAGTATTTTCCAGGAGAACACACCGGCGAGAACATTGCTTATGGGTTACATGAAGCTTTGACCAGCTGGCATCTCGGAGAGGAGCAACTAACCTGTGTGACCACTGACAATGGAGCAAATGTTGTTAAGGCCATCGAGCTTAACCACTGGGTCAGACTGCAGTGTTATGGCCACCGGAGCAGCCCTGCATCTCGCTATCGGTAAGTCTATTTGCTGTACTTGAAATTATTATCAGTAATTCACCAGTACTTGTTCAAGAGCAATGAATAGATCTTATAAAAAAAAAGAGAGAGAAAAAAATCCAATCCTTTCATAAAAGTTATAAAGTTCATTTCCCCCACCGCATGGCCAGCCCTAAAACTGGCTTACTGTCACATGCACACTGTATGGTCTAATAAATTAACACAATTATTGATTTTGAGCTCAGCATTCAAAATAAAATAAAATGACATATTAATCTGCCCCATAAAGCACACGTATACTGTGCAACATACCTGTGCATTATTTATTTATTATTTGCAACATACTGTGAATTATTTAGTTTCTTTTTAAACTGCATGTAAGCCCTTTTTATGCTGCTTTTTGATCAATCAATGTGGTGCTACAAACGAAATTTCGTTGTGTTTTTATATGCAATGACAATAAATCTAATCTTGTGATAATCCATAAATTATGACTTAATAGTCATTGTAGTGAACTTGCATGTAGTCTCTGCATTATTGTGTAGTAAATTATGCATCTGCAATTAGTATATATTTTGTTTTATTTTGCAAATGTTACAAAATTGCAATAATGCTAAAATGTTAACTTGTTTTTGTGTTTTCATGTCTTTCAGAAAATGCTCTTAAAGATGACAGGCGCATTGCCCGTGCTACTGGGCTGTGCAAAAAAATGGTGGGACATTTGTCCCACAGCTGGAAGCAGAAGACAGCTCTCAGGAGAGCACAACAGAAGCACAATCTTCCAGAGGATGCCCTTGTCACTGAATGCCCAACCAGGTGGAGCTCAAAACAGAAAATGATGGAGAAGATCTTGGAGCAGCAGCCTTATCTGATGTCCTCTCAGCAGACCGAAAAACACGGCATCTGGATCCCTCCTGGCAAGACCTGGAGGTAATTGAATCTGTAAATCTGGCATTACACCCTTTGCAAGAGTTCACTAATGCTCTTTCAGGGAAAGGCTATGTGAGTGTTTCATATGTGTTTCAGTTGTGTGTGTGTGACTATACTATACACAGGGCGTGTGACGCGTCAGTGCAGTAGTGTTGGAGTAGTAGTGCCTGTAGTTAGTGCATGCTGCATGCTGCCTCTGCTTGCTACTTTTCTGCTTTCAGCTACGGCCGGCGGCTAGCCCTCTGTTTCCGGGGGTGAAAAGAGGAGCCGAGCGCTTAAGTCTCCTCAGCCGGTACATAGCCTCTCCACTGCCAAGACTCCTACTCGCCTCCTCGTGGCCACACACGGTAACTAGTTCCCCACGGTTTCCAGGCTAAGCTGTACGGGATCTCGGAGCAGCAATGGGCCCCAGAGACGTGGCATGCAGGCCCACCGGCGTGTGGATACGCCCTGCTGCCCGTCAACCACTGCCTCGGCTGTGGGAAAACAGCTCCAGCTATGGGCAAATAGCAAGACCTCAATGGCGGACCAGACGGAGGATGATGACTTACCCAAGGGAAACATCACAACGGCTGGGAAGGCGGACGAAGGCTGCAGCAGAAACGGGTCACCAGTCGTCTTGGAGTCCATGCCACTGGATCCTGACCCCGATCTGTCAAGGTCTGTGTGGTGGCTGTATGTGCACCAGTCTCCCCACACTAAACAAATTCACGCACAGGCGTCTTCTTCAAGGGAATCCACCTAACATCCCGGGTTAAGTCCTGTGGCAACCAGTAAGTGGCGACGGGGGCAGGATTGTGAAGTCTGGAAGCCCTTAGTCACAAGCTGGCACATCAGGCGGTGGATGCCAGATGAACGCTGGACTCTTGGACCGAGGCAGAAAGAGCCCTTCGGTAGCTACATCCACGACTGAGCAGCCCTTTTTAGGATCCACTCTGCTCACCCTTGACAGGGAAGGGACTAGAAAAGGTGCCCTAAAATTAGCCTGCCTCAAACCTCCCGTCTGGATTACCGCATTCAGAGGGATCACCAATTTGCGGTCAGAAACACAGAACTATGAATTTTGGAGCCTGGAATGTGCGCACACTGATGGACAGTGCAACCAGTGACAGGCCGGAGAGGAGAACCGCCATCATTGCTAGAGAACTGAGGAGATGCCGGATTGACATAGCTGCTCTCTCAGAAACTCGACGGGCAGAGGAAGGTCATTTGAAGGAGGAGAAGGGTGGCTACACTTTCTTCTGGAAAGGGAAAGCAGCAGATGAGCTCAGGATCCATGGGGTTGGGTTTGCCATTAGGAACCAACTGATCAGTCACCTCTCTGAACTCCCTGGGAATCAGCGAGCGTCTGATGACTCTCCGTCTGGTGCTTGCCAACAACCAGATGGCAACAGTCGTGAGTGCCTATGCACCTACCCTTGTTTCCGATGAGGAAATGAAAGAGACCTTCTATGCCTGTCTGGATGAGACACTGTCAAAAATCCCCAAGGAGGAGTTCTGCTTCATCTTTCACCAGAAGAACAAATTCAAGGCTTAATGGAGACACCCTCTTTCGAAACAGTGGCATCTTATCGATTATGTCATTGTCAGAACCAGGGATCAGCGTGATGTAAACATCACTAAACCATGATCAACTCCGACGACTGCTGGACAGATCACCGCCTTATACGATCCACGATGTCCATCAAACTCAAGAGGAAGAGGAGATTGCAGAAGAAGCAGAGCCGGCAGAGACTAAACCTTGAAAGCCTGAATGAAACTGCCGCCCAGCAGCAGCTTCAGGCTTCTCTTGGAAAAAGTCTCAAACAGGAATACCCAGAGAACATCAAAGAGCACTGGAACCTGCTTAAGTCCACTATCCACGACACCTGCCAAACCACCCTTGGGTACAAGTCCAGAAAACATCAGGACTGGTTTGATGAAAACGACGCAGAGATAGAACTTCTGATCTCCAAAAAAAGGGAAGCCTTTCATGCTTGGCAAAGTGACATCACCTGCAAGGTTAAGAGACTGGCTCACTCCAGAGCCAAGGCTGATGTCCAGAACCAGGTGAGGCAGATTAAGAACTCCTGGTGGACAGAAAAGGCACTGGAAATCCAGCGTCTGGCAGACTCTGGAGACACCAGAGGCTTTTTCAGTGCCACGAAGGCTGTCTACAGCCCAAGCCGTCGGGGCTTGAACCCATTACGTTCAAAGGATGGACAGGTGCTGCTGAAGGACAACGAGTCCATTAACAAACGATGGAGAGAGCACTTCCAGGAACTCCTCAACCGTAACACTGCAACTCAATCAAATTTCATCTGTCACATCCCTCAGAGTCCCACCAGGGAAGACATGGGAGAACCTCCCACCTTATCCGAGGTCCAAGATGCCATCAGGAGCCTGAAGAACAACAGGACCACCGGTCCAGATGGGATCCCAGCTGAGGTCCTAAAGGAAGGTGGAGCAGAACTCCTGTGCTGCCTCCATGCCCTCCTTCTGAAGGTATGGGAAGAGGAAGAACTCCCCTCAGAGCTCAGGGATGCTCTGATCGTGACCATATTTAAGAAGGGGGACAAAGCTGATTGTGGAAACTACAGAGGCATCTCAATCCTGTCAACAACTGGCAAAATACTTGCTTGTGTTCTCGCTAATCATCTACTGCCACTTTCTGAGGAAATACTCCCAGAATCACCGCCAACTCCAGGGGAAATGCCGTGAGCACAAGCTGCCTTTGTACATGGCCTTCATAGACCTGACAAAGGTCTTTGATACGGTAGATCGCCAGAACAAATACATCAGAATCCTGAGGCTACTCCATGATGGAATGACAGCCACGGTGCTCAGCAACAGTGGCTCCATGTCTGAGCCTTTCACTGTGGAGACAGGGGTCAAACAGGGATGCATTATTGCACCCACCCTGTTTTCTGTCTTTATTGCTGCCATACTTCACATCATTTGCAAAGACCTACCACAGGGAATTCCGATCCGGTACAGAACCAATGGTAGGCTCTTTAACCTTGCCAGGTTCAAAGCCAAAAGCAAGGTTAGAAACACCACCATTATGGAGCTCCAGTATGCAGATGACAACGCCATAGCAGCACACTCCGCAGAAGACCTACAGGGTATTCTGAATGCCTTTGCTAAGGCCTGGGTCTAGCTTTGAACATCAAGAAGACCCAGGTGCTATACCAACCTCCACCCAATCAGCCGTTTATTCCACCCATCATAAAAGTGGACAACACCCCTCTCGAGATTGTTGACCACTTCCCTTACCCACGTCTTCTCTCCTCCAAAGCGGACATGGACGCTGAGATCAACCACCGCCTGAGCTGTGCCAATGGAGCATATGCCAAACTCAGGAAAACGGTCTTTGAAGACCGAAATCTCAGGGTTGACACCAAGCTCCTGGTCTACAAGGCCGTGGTTCTCC
The DNA here is from genome assembly GCF_027409825.1 of Scomber japonicus. Classification (NCBI taxonomy): domain Eukaryota; kingdom Metazoa; phylum Chordata; class Actinopteri; order Scombriformes; family Scombridae; genus Scomber; species Scomber japonicus. The sequence goes on along the minus strand of NC_070595.1, from coordinate 2,081,914 downwards.
CCACTTTGCTGTATGGGGTAGAATCATGGACCACCTACAGCAGGCACCTGAGAGCTCTGGAACAGCACCACCAGAGAACCTTGAGGAAGATACTGAGGATCAAATGGGAGGACCGATGCACAAACATCAGTGTTCTGGCAGAGGCCAAAATGTCCAGCATCACCACCACAATAATGAAACACCAACTCCGATGGACCGGCCATCTCATCCCCATGGCCGACACCCGTCTCCCAAAACAAATTCTTTATTCTGAACTGGAGAGAGGTCCGCGAGCTCCAGGCGGGCAAAAGAAACTTTTCAAGGACAACATCAAGACAAACCTTAAAAAATTCTGCATCTCATCTCCTAACTGGGAGCACATGGCTCTGAACAGGCACCGATGGAAGGAAGCGGTGCAAGAAGGTGCTGCGCACTATGAGGGGGAACTCCACCGTGTCGCAGAAACAAAACGCAAGGAAAGACAGAAAAAGGCTCCAGCACGACCACAACCCACTACCATTTCCCATGTCAACACTGCACCAAAATATGTGGGTCACGGATCGGCCTCTATGCCCACCTGAAGACCCACAAGTAGACGACCCCATGCAGAATGATGTGGGTCACGGATCGGCCTCTATGCCCACCTGAAGACCCCCAAGTAGACGACCCCATGCAGAAGACAGTCATACTCGTTTCGAGTGACCGCCGATGATGTGAAACCAGTCCTCCATCTCTTGAAGACATCAGTTCTTGCAGAAAAAGAAGGTGACACAGATTTAACCAAGGATATCAAAGCGAAAATCCTGGACTACATGAATACAAAATATGATGACCCAGCAACACAAGAACTTCTAGATGTTGCATCATTCATGGACCCCAGTTTCAAGAGCAGCTACATCAGTGTGGAGAAGGTCCAAGACATCAAGACCAGGGTGATTTCAGAGATGAAAGATATATCGCAGAAGGTAACTACTAGATTATAAATTTCAATGGCACGAGCACTGGTGGGTATACAAGATTATGATCAGATTATGTATTATCTAAAAGTGATTATGCAACATGTTTTTTCTCTCTGTTTCAGGAGGGAGAAGATTCTCAGGCCAAAAGTGTGAATCCACCCATCGACAAGAGGGCAAAGCCATCACTGGGCAGTTTGCTCAAAAGTAATCCAGGTCCAACCTCCTCCTGAAGTCAACAGCTACCTACTGTCCCCCACCATTGACAGTGAGGCAGACCCGTTGGCTTGGTGGAAACTCCACCACTTGACTTACCCGAAGCTGAGTAAACTAGCTCGGCGGTATCTGTGTATACCTGCCACTAGTTCACCCTCAGACAGGCTCTTCAGCACATCAGGGTAGATATTTTTTCTCCACTTTATTTAACTGCATTTTTTTCCCCTTTTCTATAAGCCCCCCACGCCAAGTATTTCATGTTTCTAAGTCCTGTTGGAGTGGAAAGTTTTGCAGTTATTTTACACATTTAATATATTTGTGTTATTTATTTAAGCTCTTTCCCCCCTGAGATTCTTTTATTTCAAGAGATACTTTTTGTTTTTGTTGAGAGCAGGGGGAGTAAACTGTAATTTAACATGTTGGAGTGGAAAGGTTTACAGTATTTTACAGTATTTTATTTATTTATTTAAGCTCTTTCCCCCCCTGAGATTCTCTTATTTCAAGAGATACTTTTTGTTTTTGTAAAGAGCAGGGAAAGTAAACTTGTTATTGGATATAATAACGTGTATATTAATGTTATGTGGGTTTTGCTCAATAAAAGCATGCACAAGAATATTATTTTCTCTTTTTTTTATTAATTACAATCAGCTATTCAGTGTTTTAGAGTACCTAAAAGCAGGGAATCTTTTAAAGCTGAAAAATCTGAAAGAGACAGGAACTGTATGCAAACTTTAAATATTTTCTTATTTATCGCAAGTCATATCGTAATCACAATATTGAAAAGTGTGATCGCACATCGCACATTTTGCTGATATCGTGCAGGCCTACCACTATCCCCACCTGTCTGAAAACTGCCACCATAATCCCTGTACCCAAAACCTCAGCCATCACCAGCATGAATGATTACCGGCTGGTTGCTCTCACCCCAGTGATTATGAAATGCTTTGAGAGACTGGCACAGCCCCACATTAAACCATGCATTCCACCTGACAAATACCAGTTTGCTTACAGTTCCAACAGAGCCACAGATGATGCCTTCTCCATCGCACTGCTTGCATCCCTGTCACACCCGGAAAATCCCAACAGCTATCTCAGAATGCTGTTTGTGGATTATAGCTCTGCATTCAATTCCATCAACCCAATGAAAATGGTTAAACTGAAAACACTAGGAGCCCTTCTCTGCCAATGGATCAAGGACTTCCTCACCAGCACGTCAGGATCGGCCATCTTTCCTCCTCCTCCATCACTCTCAGCACAGATGTTCTCAATCTAGTCTTCTACTCACTCTTCACATATGACTGCACTGCTTCCCACAACTCCAACACCCTCATCAAATTCGCAGATGATACAAGCAACAACATTGAAACTGCCAACAGGGAGGAGGTCCAGACACTGACCGCCTGATGCAAGGACAACGACCTCATTCTCAACACAAAGAAAACTAAAGAAATCATAATAGACTTTAGGAAAAACAAAAACGCACATCATGATGGTCTGTGCATCAACAGGGAGGAAGTGGAGAGGGTCTCGAGTGTTAAGTTCCTGGGAGTGCACATCACTGAGGACCTGACCTGTAGCCTGAACACCTGCTGCATCATCAAGAAAGCACAGCAGAGACTGTTCTTCCTGAGGACGCTGAGACGCAACAGGCCCCCTCAGAAACTGCTCATCAGCTTCTACCGCTGCACAATAGAGAGTATCCTCACTTACTGTTGCACTGTATGGTACTCCAGCTGCACTGCTGCCGACAAAAAAGACCTGCAGCAGGTTGAAGACGGCTGAGAGGATTGTCGGCTCTTCCCTCCCAAATTTGAGCGACATCTATTAAAGCCATCTCTTCAAACAGGCCATGAACATCGTGCAGGACCCCTCACACCCAGAAACCCCCTCTTCACCACCCTCCCCTCAGGCAGACTGAGAACGCCCATCACACACACAAACAGGCTGCGGAATAGCTTTTTCAAATGAGGCTTATTTTGGCTGGTAGGAAGAGGCAGAGTTAGGTGACTTTTAAACTTAAAGGGACGATATTTTTCTTATGAATGTGGTCGTGCTATACAGATTGCAGTTACATCTGGCTGAGATCTAATCACAATGCAAGTCTGACCGCCTCTAAATGTGGTCCGTCTGATCCAATCACAATGGATTCTGAGTGTATTTACATACAGTTTTGCTTGAAAGGTTGTCTGCACTTTAAAAGTCTGTATTTCTGCATTAAATGTGTCCCGAAATGAGATCCTACAACTGCATAAATGGAATCCAGTCAAACAAGTAAGATAAAAAAAAAACAATAAACAAACAATAAATAATAAGTACAAAAGCAAGAAAAACAATAGTAGTAAAAGTTACAAAAGTAAAATAAGTAATATTATGTACAAGAGTGTTATTGGTGACTTTTAAACTTAAAGGGACGATATTTTTCTTATGAATGTGGTCGTGTTATATAGATTGCAGTTACATCTGGCTGAGCTCTAATCACAATGCAAGTCTGACCGCCTCTAAATGTGGTCCGTCTGATCCAATCACAATGGATTCTGAGTGTATTTACATACAGTGTTGCTTGAAAGGTTGTCTGCACTTTAAAAGTCTGTATTTCTGCATTAAATGTGTCCCGAAATGAGATAAAAACAATAAATTATAAGTACAAAAGCAAGAAAAACAATAGTAGTAAAAGTTACAAAAGTAAAATAAGTAATATTATGTACAAGAGTAATATTGTTGGTGTTGAGTGATAACACATTTGAGTTTGGTATTGTTACAGATTTAAAGTGGGGGGAAAAATGTATACTCTAGTGTGCTCAAGCTTGTCCCTCAAGAGCAAAGGCCGTGGCACTCTCCCCATCTTCAGGATCAGGTTGAAGATGTGCTCAACTATCCAGCACAACTCGTCTGCACCAGTCTTCAGGATCCTGGAGGGGGGTTGCAGCAGTGATGACTGACACTCTGTTGGTCCCCCCCAGCCTGGGAGTTGGGTTCCCTGTGGCCAGACATGGTTTTAAGGCCTCTCCAAACTCCACTGATATTGTTCTGCTGCAACTGATCCTCCATCTTCTTCCTATTGTGATTTTTCCCCTCCTTGATCCTTCTCCTCAGCTCCCTCTGCGCAGCCTTCAGCTCCTCCTTATTTCCTGACCTAAAGACTCTCTTTTTCTCCTTGAGAACAGCCTTTATGTCAATGCCAGCTTGTGAGGCTGTCGATGTCCTCCCCGTGAGTATCACAGAGTTTTTCCCACATTGTTGTGTCAACAGGCACAAAGGCAGGCACAGGTAGGTAGATCTTCCCAGGGTAGGGAGGGTTAATGAATTATAGTCATGGCCAAATATATTGGCACCCCTGCACAGGGCACTGCCAACATGCTAAGGTGGGAGGAGCACCTCAACTCTGGGATGTTGGTGGGTTTCTTTACATGAACTGCCTGCTTTAGACACTTTAACAACATTTCTATAGAATTAATGTCAGTCCTTCAACTCAGCCATTCCAAGACATTAATTATATTCTGCTCTAACCATTCTTTGTTATTACAACTTATATGATTAGGGTAACTGCATGATCCACCCTGTGTTGAGCTTTAGGTATGATACCATGACATTTTCTGGTAGAATCTGCTGATACAACTCAGAACTCTTAGCGCCATCAATGATTACACGCTGTCCTGGTCCAGAAGCTGCAAAGCAGATCCAAACCAGGATACTCCACCCACCACGTTTCACAGATTGGATGAGGGTTTTATGTTGGGATGAAGAGATTTCTCATAACCAAATAAAATGCTTTTCATTCAAGCTTAAAAGATTGATTTTGGTCTCATGCACATAACATCACACTCTGGTTTATCCACATGGTCTTGCGCAAACTGTAGACAGAAGCGATGTTCACAGTCCTTTAAGAACAATGAGGAATTGTGGCTTTCTTCTTACAACTCTGGCATCACACCATTGATGTTCAGTGTTCTCCTGATGGTGGGTTCACAATTATTGACATTAGCCACTGCAAGAGAGGCCTTTAGTTTCCTAGCCATTACCCTGGTGTGCCCTTTTGGCTTCTTGGACTTTGATACACTTTGGTATTGGTCCTCATCTTTATTTATTTATATAGGGCGAAATCGCAACAAAAGTCATCTCAAGGCAGGTCTAGACAGCATGTGGTGTGCATGGTGTGCTCTTTGTTAATCGACCACCCCTGAGGAAGGTAACAATAGTGTCAAATGTCTTCCATTTGTGCATAATCTGCCTGACAATTGACTGGTGGGATTCAAACTTTTTAGAGATGTTTTTCTACAGTTTGGTTAGTATCAGCAACTGCAACTATTTAAAAGTCCAGAATTTAAGATATTTAAAACTTGTTCATACATGTATCACAGTTGCCAAAATTACATTTGGCAGTGTTTGGTGTGGCACTTAGTGACTGGAATCTTTTTCAAACCCAGAAGGGAACATTTATATTGCATTCAATATAATTGTGTCTGTGAACATGACAGCTCTCAGACAACATGTTAGTTTTGTGTATCTTTTTGTATCTTGACCAGTACTCCAGATAGTTACTACAAAAAAGTAAGTATGTATTACCTGTACAAAGGTCATGCTGCAGCCAATCCAACTGTCTCACTTTCACCTCTCCACCTGGTGGTCAGAAAAAACTGTATTAAGCCAAACTTTTATATGCTTTTCATGGAATTTTTTTTCTACTCTACAGTTTAAGTCCTATAATTGAACATTGTGTGATGGGGCATCTAGCGGAGACATTAACCCCATCACACAATGTTCAATTAAAGGAGTTAAACTGTTTTTCAAATGTGTACAATTTAGCGTGTTTAGAAGTTTGTTAATAGGTAGAAAATGGATAAAGGCATTAGGGGGCGCTACTGAGCTGTTGTGCCACGCCCAGGGGCAGTTGTAGTATCAAATTAAAGTGCTCCTTAGTGTGAACCTATGTGGGCAATTTGGTGATTCTGTGAAGACGGGAAAGTCTTCCAAACCAGACGAGTAATGACAAAGTTGTTCAGAACTTTTGTTCAGCAGGATGTGCTAAGTCAGCTATTTAAGTGTGAACGCCACGATGAACACCCTCGGACAAGATAACGTTTGTAGGAGGCCAAAAATTGTCGAAAATCACACATTTAAAGGCAAAATGTGCACTTCCTCTTGGATTTTGGATCAGGGGTGTCAGCACATGATTTGTAGGTCTTGATAAGACAAACAATCGAGTTTTGGTTTGATCTTTCTACAACATTCCTATCAGGCGTAGTGGCTGTTTTACTGCTTCTAGGTGACGCTAGAGAGTTTGATGTTGTTTGTTTCTCCATTTTATCGAATTTTTCGCCAGACCTGATGTGTCTGCCAAATTTGGTGAGTTTTTGAGCAGGTTTAGGGGGTCAAATTGAGGCTCAAAGAGGCGGTAGAATAATAATAAAAAACGACACAAGAACAATAGGGTCCCTAATTACAAGCATGACCTACAAACATATCTACAGATTTCACTGGAAATAAGTTCCTCTCCTGTTTGACTTATGAAAGTGTTGGCAGTTAATTTCAGTTGCTCAGTCTAAATGTCTACACAGACAGACAGACAGACAGACAGAGAGAGTGTGTGAGTGTATGTGTGTGTGTGTGTTTGTGGAACTATTTCCAAGTGTGTCCTACAGGTAGTAAATTTGCAACTTGCAATGACTGCAAAGCAGCATAATAAATATGGCAGTGCCATATTGGCACTTTTTTTCCATAACTTAAGTTGTGCCATGTTGCATTTATGTATGTATCCAGGGGGCATCACAATAAGATTAGGAATAATGTGTTAAGTCCATAATAGGAGATATGTTATGTTGTTATCTAACAGTTTTGGTGTAAAAAGCCTGCATATATCAGTATCGGTATCGGAGATTAAGAGTTGGGGAATATTGGATATCGACAGAAAAGTCAATATCAAGCATCCCTATTCATGAGTCATTTATAAGAGCTTCTAACTTTGTCAGGCAGCAGTTGTGATCATTAGACATCCTTGTCTGTAATACCATTTCCTGTTATATATCCTTCTTCACAATATTAACAAAATGGCCTCTTAAATGGTGGTTACACTTCTAGACACTTCATGAGGTTAACTTGACTTGACATGATTCCCCAGATTCAACTTTATATTTAGAACAATTGTATTCCATTACCTGTATTTATATAAAAAAGTTATAGTCTAAGATCATGCAGTTTTAATCAAGTTGCATTATTTGGTACAAAGTTTTTATGGTTACACCACTTAGACATTTTTGCCATAATCCTCTAATATATTCTCTCAAAATGGATTAAAAGCAGAAATTTTATACTGGACCCATAAAATAGATATAGTGATAGTGATAAAGAATCACAATGCTGCATAAGTGTGTCAAACTGGTCAAAACATGCATTCAGCAAAGAGAGAAAAGCAGTCTAGAGGAAGACAGTGTTTTCCTAGTGAAACTCCTCACTGCTGGATGAAAAATACAAGTTGTTATTTCATATCACCATAGGTACTCTAGGAAAACTAAGAAAATGTACAGAAACAGGGCCTATGGTGTCAGGGTGAATTGGGAATAGTTGAGAGGAGATGAGAGAAAAATCTAAATGAATTTCACAATATCTCACCTGAAGGCTCCATCAAGTGTGAATTTAATATTACATTTCTCTTGCACATGCTTAAAAGGTCCTCCCCCACATCTGCAAAACAAAATTAGATCTTTCAGCCATGAAGACAGTGAAATGTCTATTGGTAAATGGTAATGGGACTGCACTTACAGTGCCTATAAGAAGTATTCACCCCTTGGATGTTTTCCCTTTTTTTTGCTTTTATAAATGGAATCCTGGTCAATATAATTTGTGATTGCATAAATATTCACCCAGTCAGTATTTAGTAGATGCACCTTTGGCCACAATCACAGCACTGAGTCTGTGTGGATAGGTCTCAATCAGGCTTACGCATCTGGACAATGTAATTTTTCTACATTCATCTTTGCAAAACTCCTCAAGCTCTGTCAGGTTGCCCGGGGATCGGGCATGAACAGCCCTTTTCAAGTCCAGCCACAAATTCTCTATTGGATTGAGGTCTGGGCTTTGACTCAGCCACTACAGAACATTCACCTTGCTGTCTTTAAACCATTTCTGTGTAGCTTTCACTGTATACTTCATTGTCATTGTCTTGCTGGAGAATAAATCTTCTCCCAAGTCGCAGTTCTATTGCAGATTGGATCAGATTGTCCTCCAGTATTTCTCTATATTTTGCTGTATTCATTTTACCCTCTACCTTTACAAGCCTTCCAGGGCCTCAATAATATGAGTTTTCTTCAACAGTGGCTTTCTCTTTGCCACTGTACCATATAGATAGATTTCCTTTTATTGTCATTCTGCATATATACCAGACAGGTACAAAGTGGAACGAAATTTTGTTGCCACTGGCTCCACATAGAAACATAAAAAAACTTAATGTAAAAACACTGAATCAAACAAATAACAGGCACAGCCATAAATGAACGGATGCATTAATATTGTAACCAAACATTCCTTAAAGCCGGGGGGGGGCTTTCTAGTCTTTACGGCCACTCAAAGCGCTTTACATTACAACTCATTCACCGATTCACGCACATTCATACACTGATGGCAGGGGCTACCACACAGGGTACCAACCTGCTCATCAGGAGGAAGTTAACCATTCATTCTCATTCATACACTGTTGACGCAGCAACGATCTCCACTGCAGCACCGCCTATGAAGAGAGAAGTGTGGGTGGGCTGGTTCTTCCTGAAGTCAACAATGACTTCTTTTGTCTTGTCAACATTCAGGTCCAGGCTGTTGTTTGTGCACCAGTCCACCAGATGTTTCACTTCCTCCCTGTAAGTCAGCTCCTCGTTGTTCTGAATGAGACCCACCACTGTTGTGTCGTCCGTACTTTATGATGTGGTTAGTAGTGGAGTGTGCGCAGCAGTCATGGGTCATAAGGGTGAAGAGCAGCGAGCTCCCACATGTACAGACTGAGGCCTGTCGGTAAGAAAGTCCAGTTGCACATGGGAGGGTTCAGACCCAGTGGACCCACTTTACAGACCAGGTGCTGGGGGATTATGGTGTTGAATGCCGAGAAGTCCAAACAACAACAACAAACGGACATGGGTGTTTTTTTTCTCCAGGTGGAGTGCGAGGGACACAGCGTCCGCGGTAGAGTGGTTTCGGCAGTAGGCAAACTGTAGTGGGTCAAGTGCAGGAGGTAAAACTTCCATAATGTGATCCTTCACCAGCCTTTCAAAGCACTTCATTATAGTGGAGGTGAGTGCTACGGGTCGGTAGGCATTGAGGCAGGTGACAGTGGGTTTTTTTGGTACCGGGATGATAGTGGCTTTCTTATAGCAAGGAGGCCTGGCTCAGTGAGATGTTAAAAATGTCCATAAATACATGCACCATACATTTGCCCATACTGTGATAGTTTTTGTTACACAGGTGTGCTCTGTGCTTCTGTATGTAACCAGATACAGCCTCTGCATACTCCTCCACATTGATCACCTGTTGTTCTGTGGCTGCTTCTATGAACACAGACCATTCAGTGCTCTCAAAACAGACTTGCAGCGCGTCTTCCCCCCTCTCTGGCCAAACCTTCATTTGTCTCACAGCAGGTTTTGATCTTATGAGGACAGGCTTGTATGTGGGAACAAGCAGGACTGAGGAGTGGTCAGAGGAGCCCAGGTGAGGGTGGGGGAGTGCCTTGAAAGCCCCCTTGACATTGGTGTAGACATGGTCCAGTGTGTTGACTCCACATATTGATGGTATTGAGGAACTTTTCATGTTGGCCTGATTAAAATCTCCAGCCACAATGATCACTCCCTCAGGATGTGTGGAATGCAATTCACTAATGGAGGGATACATTGTGTTCAGAGCTACATTTGTATCTGCACTGGGGGCAATGTATATTGCCATGATCACTGCCACAGTGAATTCTCTGGGTAGGTAAACTGGGCGACATTTGATGGTCATGAACTCAATGTCCGGAGAGCAGTGGCTAGAGACTATTGTAGGGTTTGTGCAGCAGTTGTTACTAATGTAAATACACACACCACCACCCCAAGATTTACTGATGAGTGCGCTGCTCCTATCTGTCTGGAATGATGCTAGCCCCTCCATGTCTATGGCGGAGTCCGGCACATCCTCGTTCAGCCATGTCTCTTGATGTTAGTTCCAGTCTCAGGTGGTCCAGTTTGTTCTCCAAGGAGCAAACATTGGCAAGCAAATTCGATGGTAGCAGTGGTCTGTATGGGTTGGTTTAGCTTAGCCCTCGCTCCTCCACATTTCCCCCGCTTCTGATTCCCCTCTCACTGGCTCCGTCTCCTCCTGAGGCGGCCATTGATGAGCTGAGGCACCACAGTTGTGTGGGTCTCATCGCACTTTGTTTGTAGCAGTCCGAGGGATTCCAAAAGTTCTAAAGTATCCAGATTTTAGGTTGCCAGGTTATTTACCGAGTGTAGATGCAGCATGGTATGATTATTATATTTCAATTTTGTCTTTTTGTCAAGAGCCGGAGCAGCAGCAGCCAACACAGGCGCGGCCATGGTAACAAGATAAACATCAACAGCTGATGAAGCTTTTAACTCCTTCAAAGTAGTATAGGTGTCTTGGTGGCCTCCTTCATGCACAGTAACTCAATTTATAAGGAAGGCTCTAGGCAGATTTACACATGTGCAATATTGCTTCAGCCCGGGTGGCTGTGCCTCAGGAGGTGGAGTGGTCGTCCTCCAATTGGAAGATTGGCGGTTCAATTCCCAGCCCCTCCAGTCCACATTTCGGTGTGTCATTGGGCCTGGACTTTCCTGTGGAAATGAACTCAGCCTGTGGCTCAAATTTAACCTTTTCAGGCCCCATATCCCCATGTCTAGAGAAGGATCACCCTGAAAATCCAAACCCAGGTAACCCCTTGGATTCTTGTCCCTCGTTGGCTGAAAGACACCCGACATCATTTCCACCTTCTGACATCACAGAAGCTTCAAAAGGAGAGGCGCAAGGTTTCTTCGCTCTCTTCTCTTTTTTGTCTTTGCACATAGCTGTCCTTCAGAACCACCAATGGCCGACAGAAGACGACAACGCATGTGTGCTTTCCTTTTATTTTATTTCCCCCTCTCTTTGCCATAGAGCCGAAATCAGCACTGCTTCAGCCAAGATGAGGACAATGCTCACTTGAGGACTGTGTCGGATCTTTTCCGTACCGGCTTTGAACACCACACACAGGCTTGCATCGAATCCACGTTGGTGGATCAACGAATAGTAAGATGTTATTCGTCTGGGCAGAGCTAAAATGTGTGTTGTAATGCTAGTTAGCATTTTATCTATCTATCTATCTATTTTATCTTGACTCTGACGAATCTTAATGTTTGTGCCAATGTTATTCACATGTAATGCAATTTTTGTGTTTATCCTGTCAAGATGTTGTGCAGGCTTCTGTTAAAGGATAGCAAGCCCCGTTAACAATCAGCTGAAGCACGCACAGAACCCCGTTGTGCACGTGTGGAGCTGCATTGTTTAGCCAGCACAGATAACACGACACATCCTCGATGCTGTGTGCACATTTATTTGTGTACAAGGCCTCTTTTCACTTTCCCTTTTGGTTTTTGCACTCCCTTCTACTTCTACATGTATGGTTGCCTTGTAGTGAGGCTACTCCCCAACAACACTTAACCCCAAATTGCTCCCGTTGCTGTACAACCAGCTGGCTCTCAAGAAGGGGAAAGTTGAGCACAAAGAGGTTGCTCTGTGGACAGAGGGCGCTGTTTGTGAACTGAATGGTTGTTTGCATAAGACAAACTGGGATGTTTTTAAAGACTCTTGTACCAATTTAGATGAGCTGACCACTGTGGTAAGCTATATTACCTTTTGTGAAGAGATGATTATCCCAAGAAAGACAATTACATTGTATCCTAATAACAAGCCTTAGGTCAGTAAATCCCTCAAGAATTAATAAAAAATAAAAAAAGCTTACTATCAGGGAGATATTACACAACAAAAGGAAGCCCAAAAATTGGTGAAAAGGGAAATTAGGCTGACCAAAATGCAGTACAAGGACAAGGTACAAGATGAACTTAAGAGTGGTAATTTTCGCTCAAGTCTATGGTGGGAATTCAGGATAAGAAAAAAAGAGTGTCTAACACTGACAAATCTGATTGGACCCTGGCAGTAGAACTAAACCAGTTTTATTTGAGATTTGACTCTAAGGACATTTCTGATGAACAATCCAAATTCAGGGCTGCTCCAGTAAGCAGTCGGATTCAGATCGATGAAATCAGCGTGTGGAGCACTTCTGAAAAGACCAATGCTTGGAAAAGTCATGGACCTGATGGTATCAGTGGGCGACTACTTAAATGTGTGCCCCATTCTTAAGTGATATCTTCACATACATTTTTCAGTGGTCCCTGTCACTCAACAAAGTTCCCTCATTATGGAAAGAGTCCATTATTGTCTCAGTGGCGAAGGTACCATCACCGAAGATATTAAATGATTATCGTCCTGTGGCCCTCACCTGAAGAGTTTTGAGCATATGGTGAAACAAAGCTTGCTTTCTATGACGCAGACAATGATTGATCCTCTCCAATTCGCCTATCAACCCAGGAAAGGGGTGAAGGATGCTGTGGCGACACTCTTGAATTTTGTTGTCAGCACCTGGAGGGTAGGAAAACACATGCACGTCTATACTTTGCTGATTTTTCATCAGCCTTTAACTGCATGCAGCCTCATATTCTTGCTCAAGGGCTTTCAAAAATACCCAGCATTGATTTTGGAACCATATGTTGGTTGGTTGATTTTCAGACAACAAGGCTGTAGGGAACTCGTGTTAATGAAGCCCTGTCTGAGACCTTGTTTTTGTTCCACAGGCCCGCCCCAGGGGTGTGTCTTGTCACCTCTACTGTTCATGCTTTACACTACACTAATGACTGTAAGAGCACGTTCAAGTCCTTGACTATTTTACTAGGTGGTGTGATGACTCTTACCTGCAACTCAATGTGTCAAAAACAAAAGACATGATTCTTGATTTCCGTAAGAAGAATCCACCTGTCACAGCCCAAACTTTTTTCAATGGTACAGCAGTCGAAATAGTCAGTCAGTATAAGTATTTAGGCACCATCCTGGACAATAAACTGTCTTTTGAGACCAACTCAGATGCCATCTGTAGAAAGGCAAATCAGAGGTTGTTTTATCTGAGGAAACTGAGGTGTTTTAATGTTGACAAAAAGCTTCTTAAAATGTTTTATTCATCTTTTATTGAGTCCATTTTAACTTGCTTTGATCTGTTGGTTTGGTAACCTCAGTATTTCAAATAAGAACAAGCTGAGGAATGTGGTCAAACTCTGCAAAAAAAACAATTTGCATTAACCTGAATGATCTTGAATATCTGTATCACGCTAGAGCCACTCAGAAGGCAAAGGGCCATTTTGGCAAACCCTCTCCATCCTCTTCATGAGTTTCAGCTTCTCCCGTCTAAGAGAAAATATACTTTCCCCTGTAGAGCCAAATCAAACAGGTATCTTAAATAATTTGTTCCATGTGCCATTAGGTTTTTAAACTAGCTGTAGTTGAGCTTGTTGGGAACGTTAGGCCGGTTAAACTATGTATTTATTTATATTATTTATATTGTTATGTAAGATTCATTGTGTTGTTGGCATGCGAGATATGCATGTTGTTACTTCTATTGCAAACCAAATTGCCCTTCAGGGACATTAAAGATTTTCAAATTCAAAATTCTAATTCAAATATATGTGAATGGGACGTAGTGTAAAAGTGCTTTGAGTGATCAACAAGACTATAAAAGCACGACATAAGCATTTACCATTTACCATTCAATTTCTTAATGATGGATTTAACTGAACTCCAGGGGATGTTCAATGACTTGAATTTTTTTTGCATCCATCCCCTCACTTCTATTTGCGTGTTCTTTTGTCTTCATGGTATAATTGTAGCAGGAATAATGATTAACCAGTAAATGGACCTTCCAGACACAGGTGTCTTCACACTACAATCAATTGATACACATTCATTACACTCAGGTGATCTCCATTTCACTATTTGTGGTACTACTAGCACCAATTGGCTAGACATCAGTTGAATGTTTTTAAAGTTGCAGTATTTAACTATTTTTGTGTTATATTTGCTAAAATTGTCATTATGTTCTGACAGTAGATTAAGATACAGTGGGGCAAAAAAGTATTTAGTCAGCCACCAATTGTGCAAGTTCTGCCACTTAAAAAGATGAGAGAGGCCTGTAATTTTCATCATAGGTACACTTCAACTATGAGAGACAGAATGGGGGGAAAGAATCCAGGAAATCACATTGTAGGATTTTTAATGAATTAATTGGTAAATTCCTCGGTAAAATAAGTATTTGGTCACCTACAAACAAGCAAGACCTGTAACTTCTTCTTTAAGAGGCTCCTCTGTCTCGTTACCTGTATTAATGGCACCTGTTTGAACTCATTATCAGTATAAAAGACACCTGTCCACAACCTCAAACAGTCGTACTCCAAACTCCACTATGGCCAAGACCAAAGAGCTGTCAAAGGACACCAGAAACAAAATTGTAGACCTGCACCAGGCTGGGAAGCCTGAATCTGCAATAGGTAAGCAGCTTGGTGTGAAGAAATCAACTGTGGGGGCAATTATTAGAAAATGGAAGACATACAAGACCACTGATAATCTGGGTCTCCACGCAAGATCTCACCCCATGGGGTCAAAATGATCACAAGAACGGTGAGCAAAAATCCCAGAACCACAGGGGGGACCTAGTGAATGACCTGCAGAGAGCTGGGACCAAAGTAACAAAGGCTACCATCAGTAACACACTACGCCGCCAGGGACTCAAATCCTGCAGTGCCAGACGTGTCCCCCTGCTTAAGCCAGTACATGTCAAGGCCCGTCAGAAGTTTGCTAGAGTGCATTTGGATGATCCAGAAGAGGATTGGGAGAATGTCATATGGTCAGATGAAACCAAAATAGAACTTTTTGGTAAAAACTCAACTCGTCGTGTTTGGAGGAGAAAGAATGCTGAGTTGCATCCAAAGAACACCATACCTACTGTGAAGCATTGGGGGTGGAAACATCATGCTTTGGGGCTGTTTTTCTGCAAAGGGACCAGGACGAATGATCTATGTAAAGGAAAGAATGAATGGGCCATGTATCGTGAGATTCTGAGTGAAAACCTCCTTCCATCAGCAAGGGCATTGAAGGTGAAATGTGGTTGGGTCTTTCAGCATGACAATGATCCCAAACACACCGCCCGGGCAACGAAGGAGTGGCTTCGAAAGAGTTCCTGGAGTGGCCTAACCAGTCTCCAGATCTCAACCCCATAGAAAATCTTTGGAGGGAGTTGAAAGTCTGTGTTGCCCAGCGACAGCCCCAAAACATCACTGCTCTAGAGGAGATCTGCACGGAGGAATGGGCCAAAATACCAGCAACAGTGTGTGAAAACCTTGTGAAGACTTACAGAAAACGTTTGACCTCTGTCATTGCCAACAAAGGGTATATAACAAAGTATTGAGATTAACTTTTATTATTGACCAAATACTTATTTTCCACCATAATTTGCAAATAAATTCTTTAAAAATCAGATTTTAAGATATGATTTTCTGGATTTTTTTCTCATTTTGTCTCTCACAGTTGAGGTATACCGATGATGAAAATTACAGGCCTCTCATCTTTTTAAGTGGGAGAACTTTTACAATTGGTGGCTGACTAAATACCCACTGTACAAATCAGCTGTAAAAAAAAAATTGGTGTCTCAGTGTCCATCAAGTGATTGTAATGCCATTTGCAAGAATCCCAGATCAAAACAACAAGTCAGAGCCAGGAGGAGTGTCTGAGAAGTGTCAGTGACGCATGTGCACACACTGCTGAAAAGTCAAAGAGTCACGTCAAACTCAGCAGATCGCACCAGACAGGAAAGTCAGACAGGAATCATCATAAAACGTCAGGTCAACTATCAAATAAAACAACCCATGCAGACTCCCAATCATATTTCAGCAACAAACCCAAATAAAACTGACAGATAAAGACATAATTTATCTACGTAGCCTACTGCCCCACAATAAAAGCACAAAAATTAAAGAAAATTACCAAATCAATTAAATTTGAGCAAGTTAACAAAATCGGACCGTTGCTTCTGCAGTAATTACGGTGGCCTAAAGGCACTCATTTGGATTTGATTGGGTTGCTGTAATTACTGTATTAACAACTTAATTCAAGAGGCAGATTGCCCTCTCAGAGCACTCTCCGCTCCTCTGAACCGTGACGCAGTCGTACCGTGACGCAGCCACTCCCAGTGGAAATCTCAGGTCACTCAGAAGCATCCCTCCCCCACATAACACCTGCTGTCCTCTCACTAGGTCAAATATTCTTCCTCTCTTACTGTGGTTACAAGGCTACTCGTGCACGGCAGGTTCCTCTGTGGGGAGGGGCTTTGAAGGCAGGGCTGCATTGCAGCTGACAGGAAGGAGGAGGGACCTGGAAGTTCAAACTTTCTGGCTAAGTCCACTTTTTTCTCAGAACTACATACTGCAGCTTTAATGGGGGTAAATATTTATGCAATCACTTATTTTACATCATATATTTTTAATTAATTGATATTACTTTGTAGAAATCTGTTTGCACTTTTGTAAATTCTTTTAAAAAAAGCCAAGTTATATTGACCATGATTCCATTTATAGAAGCAATAACAGGAGAACTGTTTATAGACACTGTATAGAGCCTATCCAGTCTTTACACTACAAGTCACATTCTCCCATTCACACACACATTCACAAGCTGATGGCAGGAGCTGCCTTACAGGCTAACCTGCTCATCAGGAGAAGCGTACCATTCCCACACTACTGGCTCAGCTGAACTTCAAAATATTTTTGATCTAGCAAGTGAGATGCAGTTGAAAGTGCAGAAAAAACAAATAAATTGACCTTTGCTTTGAGATTACTTGAACATAGTGTTACCAAGAGAGGGGCCTTCCATACTTCAAATTGATTCATGTGTATTCACAGAATAGTTAATTTTTTACATTTCAGACTAATACATTCAAAGAGAAGGCATAAGGTAGCTGATCTGTACATACTTTGATCAGGATATCTGTTTAATGGCATTGTACCTGTGCAGTACACAGTTTTGGCTATGGTTGCCATGATGATGCTGGTTAAGCCTGTTCCCGCTCCCAGCTCTAGGACTGTTGCTCCTTTGAACATGAATGGCTTAGAGAAGATGAAGTCAGCCAAGAGAAATGCACCTCGCCATATCTGATGTGAGAAAAAAGAAATTGCATTTTTATTATCTTCTTAATATCAACTCATCCCCAACACAAACAATTCATGGTACAAAAGTGTTTCTGTTGAAATTACATCATTTCTATTCATATTATATAAATATTCAATCTTTTGAAGATTAATGAATGTAAAGCAATATAAAGCTCTTACTTATAAAATAGAATGAATTACATTTGGTCAACTAAAACTAATTATTTAAGTTTTCACTTATCTATTGAGGGTTTGACACATTATATAGTGCATGTTATATATGGGTCAATGACGTATAAGGATTTTCAACAGGTCAATTTTAAAATAATAAAAATGGGAATATATATTTTAGTAGCTCAAACATTAAGAATGTAAGGTACACATAAATTCATATTTAAATAGTAAATGAAGTGTGTTTTTTCATCTCAATGAATTAGAACTGACCTTAAAAAAGTCATGTGGTGCGAGCATGATCTATCTTACAATAAATGAATTTCCTCAACATGCTTAAATATTTTTTTTACAAGTTTTGAGTAATATAAAGTGTCTAGAAACAAACTATTTACATGTCTTTTGAGTTTTTGTAAATAATAATCTCATTTATGTTCTATAATATCACAATTGCCTTCTTAAATGTGTGTAAGACTTATTTTTCCTGTAAATTGCTTAAAAATGATTTAAAACATTTAAAAATACAATTCAGTTAAACATACTGTATTAATGATTAATATTACTGCCACAGAAAAGTGATATTTTACTCTGAATTTAATACAGTTATTGGTATTATTGGTCGCACCACATGATGAATGGTCGCACCAAATGACATACAGTAGACCTCATATCATTAAAAATCTATTGAAAGAAATAAAAAAACAATGACTTTAATACAAAATATAATTAAACCAGTGGTTTTATTACAATTTCCCACAATTTTTATAAACTCAAACATTTCATAAACATTTTTTAAAACATAAGTGCAGCACGCCTTCATTGCTTTGTCATGAACAAACTTTTCATTTAACTTGACAATGGAATAAGTCAATTTGGATTATTGACTCATTTAGATCAGAAATATTTATTATCTAGTCATCATCAAGCTGACTTGATTTTATATATTGAAATTTTTCCCTACTGTTTTCTTCATTTCCAGCTGAGACAGAAGTCATGCCATAAATCAATGGTGTATCACTTTGGACTATTGATATATTTTATCGAAAAGTATTGAGATACACCTCTTAATCATTGAATTCAGGTGTGTTATTCAGACCTATTGCCTCAGGTGTATGAAATCAAGCATCTAGCCATGTAGTCTGCATTTACACACATTTGTGAAATAATGAGTTGCTCCTAAGAGTTCAATGAATTCAAGCTTGGTATGTCAGTTTGTGAAATTTGTTCCCTGCTAGATATTTCACTGTCAACTGTAAATTATATTATTGAAAAGTGGAAATGTTTAAGAACAACAGCAACTCAGACACAAAGTGGCAGACCACGTCTAGTTCATCACAAAGATGGGGTTGAGATTATAAGCCAGGCCTTCTCATCCAACATTGATGTCTGATCTCAACAATGCTCTTCTGAATGAATGGACAAAAATTCCCACAGCCACTCTCCATAATCTTGTGGAAAGCCTTCCAGAAGAGCTGTAATAGTTACAAAACTCCATATTAATTCCTGTGGATTTAAAAAGGATATCATGAATGCTCTTGTAGGTGTCATGGACACATGGCCCAATACTTACTCTATACTCTATAGTGTAGATGAACATGCATACAAAAACTGTAATCCGTCCAGGTAATGAAAAACATACCAGAGTGATATGTACTTCATGGTGCTTTATTTTTGGCTTTTTACAGTTTTTACCTTTGTCTTCTCCTAGCAGGGTACACTGCTCTTACTGCAGGGTCAGAATTAACACACTGCCAATGGCAGGCAGTTTTTACCTTGCATGGGAGTGCGATCTGGTAAAATAGATTATAACAGTTAGAAATAAATAATGCTTTACAAATAAATGCATAATTGTCAAAGTGACATTGCTTTTTTCTCATGATATTATACAAAAATTAAACGTAAATGGTTGCTTCTGAAATCTTAGAAAAAATGACTCAAATTGCATACAAATATATTCCAAATAATACTAAAATAAAGGAATTAATGTAAATAAATCATTGACTGAATATAAAAGTTTCTAATCTTGGACATATCTGTCATTGAAAACACTCTGCAATGGTTGCACCACATGATATTTGGTTGCACCAAATGATATTTTCAAGTTCAGTCAAAATTTACAGGCACAGATTTGACCACCTAAACAAAACAAGCTAGCTTGCCACAAAAAGGTTACTATGAAATTTATATTCAAAATATATATTTGTAGAAATAACGTAATATTTATTGTTTTCTTGAGGTCATACCACATGATATCAAAATATGGCAACTACATACCAGCCATTAAAAAGCTTAATTTTTTCCATATTTGAGAAAGGGGTACAAACCTGCTTGTTGCATCCATGGGTCCTTGGCAAACTAGTGTATGATGCAGCATCCTGCCTTTGAATGATTTTCATCATAAAAGTCCCAGAGTGGTTGTTTTGTTGTGGTTGACGGTCGCACCACGTGATATTTTATCACTTTAAATAACAGAAAACGTACTAATAACTTGTGGTTTTTGAAAACTTAAAGTGAATACATATAAAGGAAAGCTACTACATATATATGGTATTTTTTTATCCATTTAAACCTTTTTCTAACTGAATAAAATGCAATCGGACTGCAAATGTAGGCGTCATGTCATTGACCCACATACAGATTAGAATTAAGAAGTTATCTAGGTTAGGTTATCATATTTCTTGAGAACTGGGCAAAGACTTCTGGCAATGTTCTGGCAACTGTTCTGGCAATAACACAGTGATTACACAGAAAAGTGACTGTACAGTAAAATGAGCTATGCAGGCTATATTACCTGCTTGACCTCACATGCACATCTATTTCTACTCTTACATATTTATACTCTCATATACAGTGCATACTGTAAATTAGATATTAAGAACCAATAGAAAATCTGGACACACTTTTGACTGGTAAAGTGTGTATTTTAACTTAAACATTCATACATTTTCACCTAATACAACAGTCAAGTAATGTCAAGTCCCAAATGAAGCCTGACACAAGGTTTGTGAGAGAGATTTAAACAGTGGATTTGCATTTGCATTTGATGCATATATACACATATATTTGATGCTAAAAAGACTGTAAATGTGACAGATATCCGCTTGATAAACACACATGACAATGCATTTTTGGTTTGTATTGGATACTTGGATATTTTTTTCTGACTGTATAATGGACTGTACATGTCCACAAATGAAATGTTTTCTTGCTGTAATCATTCTTCTTTTTAATACTGACATTAGGTATTGTAGTTCTCCATTCACTTACATTGTAAGTGAATGCAGAACTACAATACCTAATTTGTATGATAGCCTAATGATGCAAAAGTAAAAATCAGTCACACTAAAAGTAAGTAAGTTCATGCATTTGTTCCAGATGGCACTGAAGTTAAATGCACTAAATACAATAAATGGGTTTAGTTTAGATTTTTTTTTTAAATGGAATATTCAGACCAAACAGCCTTTGTCTAAGTTGTAAATCTTAAATATGTCCTGTTTCAAAGTCATTGACTTTACTGTAATATTATTTTCATTTATTTGTTTCAGAAGGCACTAAAGTCAAATGCACTAAGGGCCTGATTTTTTGATTGCGTTTTTGTTTGTGTGCATTTTGCGCGTGATCTACTAAGAATAACAGTGTAAATGAAAACAGGTGCAGACAGCAGTATTTAGACAAGGGTTTTGTGTCTTAATGGAGAGTTTGGACGGGCAGAAAGCTGCAAGCGCAAAATGAAATGTGATCAGGTTCTAGTGGAAGAAGTTAAGTTGTTCTGCTTTTTTAAGTAACCCTCCCAACCCTGCACACAAATATATTTACATTTCTCTGAAATGCTGTTCACTAAGCTTAACAGGTTGACATGAAGCAACGTCTTTGCTCACCCATCTGTTTCACTATCCACATCTATCTACCTACCTACCTACCCCTTCCTTCTTTCTATGACAACCATCAGTCCACTCTGTCCCTTTAACTACATCTGGCCATTTGTATATCCGCCTATATTTATGTAGCCTACCTATCCATGTCTATTTTACTCCATCCATCAACCCTGTCTATCAAATACAATTCCATCAATCTATCTATATCTATCTATACCGCAAACTATGCATCTATCCATCTATAATTGCATCTGACACTATTTGGCTGAATTTCTAATCTAACATACTTTCCTCACTTTGGCTAGCCTGGCTAACGCCAGACTCTACTACAGTTGAGGTAGGGTCTGGCGAGGAGCCGTTCATTTCCTCGTATCTGAGGCGGGATCAACGAATGTTGATCAAATGCTTCTGTAAACTACTGGACAAACTTACAGCCAATCATATCAATGATAGACGATGACGTATTCAGAGCCTGTAGGGAGCAGCGTGAACACTTCCTTTTTATGAAGGAAAAATCATGTAGCGCAACTTTTTGTTCTATTTTCAAAGTGAACTTGCCTTCCAATTTATTTAGCACACAATCTATTGCTGCTTTGAATTGTTGCTGCACCTCTGTGGCCGCCATGCTGGATGTAAACAGAGTCGCTCTACTGGCACCATTGCCTTGAGCCCGCCTCCCTGTTCTGTGATTGGTTCCCTATCTCAGGCGAAAAATTTGTCTTTGTGGCCATGCTAACTTTCTGAGCAAAGTGGAATGTCGCTCGAATGAGAGCATGGGTTTACCCAGGCTACTCTTTGACATGTGAAACATTCAATTCAATTCTAAGTTTCCAGTAGGATTGAAAGCACCACACTAAGCAAGATTGTGATGGAGACATGTGCACCCCTAACCTCTGTACTGCGTGAAGACTACTTGAAGGTACCGTAAATTCCGGACTATAGAGTGCACCTGGTTAAAAGCCGCATGCTCTAATTTTAGAAAGAAAATCAATTTTGTACTTGTACAAGCCGCACCGGATTTTAAGCCGCAATATATTGTACGTAGGGTTAGGGTTAGGGTTAGGGTTAACACCACCCCCCACCCCCCAGCCCCGCCATCGGCCATCACGATGTTTTGCTTTCAAAATCATGTCTTCTTACTGTAAACATGTTTTTGGTTCTCTGTTCAGACATAAAAGTGAAAAGAGTAGATGTTGCTCTTTACCTTTTCTGCGTGACAGTTTTGCGATGTCTCTCGCCTTCATCAGAAGTGTCTCACTGTCAACATCTGCCAGTGTCAAGCAGAAAGGTAAAGAGCAACATCTACTCTTTTCACTTTTATGTCTGAACAGAGAACCAAAAATACGTTTATGAGATATTTACACAGAAAGATATTACACGTGAGGATTTTTTAACTTTTAATTTAATCCGCATGGTAACATAAACAAAAACTGCAAACATCGAACAGTGCCTGAAAGTGCATGAACAACATTCTAATTGGCCTCCATAACGACTGGTAAAAATTGATCGCCTTAGGCCTATTCTCTTCCTCCTGCGCACTAAAAACGTGAAAGTCCTCCAATTCAGTGTCTCAGGACCTCATCACTCACTTCAGCAGCCTCTTCGTTGTCGCTGTCACTTGAGCGCACGTCCTCTTCATCCCGCAGAAGTCCAGCCTTAAGAAACCCGTTGGTGATAGTGGATGTTTTAACACGGCTCCACGCATTTAGGATCCACTGGCAGACTTGAGTTAAAGATGCTCTTCGCATGCGGCCTGTTTTGGTAAAGGATTTCTCGCCGCTCGTCATCCAAGCCTCCCACTCATGGCGCAGTGCCACTTTAAATGGCCGGTTCACACTGATGTCCAGTGGCTGCAGATACTTAGTGGTGCCCCCAGGAATCACAGCTGGAATTGAGTTTGTACTCTTGAAGGCAGCTTTCACTGAATCTGTTATATGGGCCCTCATGCTGTCCATAACAAGCAATGCTTTTTTTCTGTGAAAAAATCCCCCTGGTCGCTTGGCGTAGCACTCTCTGAGCCAATCCTTCATTAGGCTCTCCATCATCCAACCTTTCTTATTGACTTTCACCACAATTTCTTTTGGGAATTTTTCCTTTGGCATTGTCAGCCGCTTAAAAATCACCATCGGTGGAAGGCAGGTCAAACGTCAGCGGTACTTCATCCATACTGATGATATCATCTGGCCCGATGGAATTCTCCACTATCTTTGTCTGAGTGAATGAGTGGAAGTTAGCAAGTTTTTCCTTGTAGTCGGGAGGGAGCTGCTGACAAAAAGTCGTCCGTGCTCTGACGGACAGGTCTTTTCGTTTCATAAATCTGAAACACCATGATGGCCCACCTCTAAAGTCTTCAATTTTCATTTCGGTGGCGATTGCTTTAGCCTTCAGTCTGATCTGCACAGTGGAAACACCGCGGCCGCCTGCTCTCTGTGTGTTAACCCAGTCTTCCAGAAAGTTTTCAAGTTTGGGCCATCTGCTATGATTACCTCTGAAAGCTTTTGTCGTTTTTTTGCATTGACTCAGTTCTTCACGCTGGCGTCTCCACCTTCTCACCATCGATTCATTTATGCCAAGATTATGTGCAGCAGCTCGATTTCCTTCTTCAACCACCAGATTGATCGCCTTTAACTTAAAAGCCGCATCATATGCTTTTCTTCTAGCTTTTTCCATGTTGAGAGTCAGTACAAATGACTGATTTACAATAATAAAGTGCGCTTGATTTATCACACAATTTCATTGGACCTCTGTGAACTACTCATCAAGTGTATTGGTCTACTGTTACTGGGCAAAATGTTTTGGGTGCCACGGGAAAAAATAAATAAACATGCATTAGCCGCACCGTAGTATAAGCCGCAGTGTTCAAAGTGTGGGAAAAAATTAGCGGCTTATAGTCCGGAACTTACGGTAAATGACTTTAATTTTGAAATAGGTTATGCATAAATACAATTAATATACTGTACTGAATATCACATTACCTATGTTCATAAAATCAGCATGTTGAATGATATACTGTGAAAAATGTCTATTACTCAATGCAACAATGAAAACGCACACATATAATTGTGTGATTCCCTAATGCTGTATTTCTTTTGCCTGATGACATCCTTGTTAGTAAGCATGGGTACTGTAAAATATGCAATATGACAGTTTTGGTATTAAATACATGTATGATGCTCATTCTATGCATGGGATTCAATATGATGTTGAAGAAAGGATCAAAAAAGCATTAATTCACAAACATTACCATGACCCTATCTTACTTGTGGTTCAGACACCATCAACTGAGTTCGAGTTTGTATGCAAGTGCAGGGACACAGGGAAAAGTGTCAGATGCTGGTGTGTTCACCTGAAACCCTATCGCTTCTTAAACCTGTGCACAAGTCAAAGAATCTTTAACTACCATCTGTCAAGGGCACGCTAGTGTTGTTTTTGGCGGCCTATTTTACTTTTAGTTTTAGTCTAGTCTTTGTGTCGGTCATTTTAGTTTTTATTAGTTTTAGTCATGTTCATACTCCTTTTAGTCTAGTCAAGTTTTAGTCGACGAAAAGTCTGAGCATTTTAGTCTAGTTTTAGTCAGAATTGTCCCTGACTATTTTAGTCTAGTTTTAGTCAGAATTGTCCCTGACTATTTTAGTCTAGTTTTAGTCAAAGAAAACTGTATTAATCTCTTTTCAGTAATGTTATTCTATCTAACCCCGTCAATATAGTATAAGTACCTAGTGGTAGAGAGATGAAACTGTAACCTCCTGGAGGTGTTATTTTAAGACTGGTTGTCACAAATAACAACAAAAACAATAGTCCAGAGAGGTATTCCATAAAAGTGGTTAAGTGACAAACTTGGGTTAGTTAACCTAGAGGGAGAGGTAAATCTGATAATAGAAGACCCCAGTGGCTTCAATATATTAGCTAAACAAAGCCAAAGGGTTCATCTATTAGTGAATTTACCCCTTCTCACGAGTTTACTTAGCCAGGTGCCAAACACACCTCATACTGCGCTCCCGCCTGGACACAACCATATATGGTCAGCACGTGCATATTAATTAGCCATGTGCCCTCTGTGGAGCGGCTACAAAGTGACAACAAAGACAAGGGGGGAGGGCGGGGGGAAAGAAGCGAGATACACAGCGATATTGGGCAATAAATCAGTCAGAAAAAATATCTTGCATTTTAATAACCTACAATAAAAACTAAACAAAAAAAACAAAATATTTTCGTCTCGTTTTTATTTGTCAACAAAATGGGATTACACATTTTATTACTGTTATCGTCACGTGACCAGCATTTTCGTTGTGTCTCGTCTCGTTTTCGTCACGTGATAAAGGTTCGTTGACGAAGATATTTCGTCATAATTTTCGTTGACGAAAGCAACACTAGGGCACGCCATGTTGTAGACAACACATTTGGAATTCTGGCCAATCGCTTCAGGGTTTTTAGGACAACTATCTGCCTGGATCCAGACAAGGTAGTCACTATTACTTTTGCCTCTATGCCTACACAACTTCTCACACCACCAGAGATCTGATGCCTATGTACCAACTGGCTATGTGGATGCTGAAGATGCCAACCACCAACTCATCGAAGGCACATGGAGGAGAGAAGGAGCACTTTGGTCAGTGTCAATTGGCAAAGCAAGAAACCCCACAGTGCAAGCAAAAACACAACGGGACTTTTTTTTAAAGATTTTTTTGGCACAGAGAGCCTTTATTTAACAGTAGACAGACAGGAAACAGGAGAGAGCAAAGGACCTCCGGCCGGTATTCGAAGTATGTGGCATGCGCTCTAACCACTCGACCACCTGCGCGCCCAACAGGCCACTCTTTGCCAATACATTGTGGAGTGTGTCATGGCAAGAAGACACGATGTAGATTCTGGGGATCCGTCATATTTCCTGGTCATCACTAGGAGTCAAGTATTAACTAACTGTTTTTAGTGTGAGTGTATGTTTAACTTGAACTCCACAATGTGAATAAATATCATTTTACTTCTTATTAATGATATAACATTTCTTGCAAACTAATTTGTCAGTATTCACATAAGTCAGTTGCTGTATACAAACTTTGTATAGTGGTGTTTTTCTTTTAATAATAACAATAAAAAAACTCCCTTTGAAATCACCCACCACAATCTACCTGCATGTTGTTACAAGAAATACTTGGCCCACAAATTTTAAAATATAAATAAAAAATTCCTTTCAAAAACAAATGAACAAAAAATGTGTTCTGCACCATTGACAGAAACATTTGAGGTAGATAACTAGTATAACAGCACATTAAAGAACAAACAAACTTGTAGTCATGTGACTAGGCAACTGACAAAATGCTTAATTTAATTATGTCATCAAGTTCTTATTCTAACCTATTCATTTTCAGAATTTAGCATTCTTAAGAAGGACATTGGTGCTTGGGGTGTTGGGGCCTTGAGGACCTTTTGGGGGATTTGCTGTGCCTGGTACACAGGACAGTGAGCAGGCAATGGATTATAGGGAGTATAAGGCCTAGCCTGTGATGAGTGCAGCCCTGTTTTCCTCCTCCACTGTCACAGAGACAGAACTAGAGGATGGAGTGCTTGATGGATGTTGTGGTAATCGTCTTCTGCTTCTTCCATTGGTCATGTCTGTTGGTTCTTATAGCTGTTGATCCTGTGTCCTGAACTTACACTCAGTGTGGATTCGATTAGCCTGTGCATCACATGAACCTTTGAAAAGTCCAGTTGTTGAAAAAGCCATTTCTTTTTTGCAGAAAGAGATTTGTGGCCACTTCCACTGGGCGTGGGCTTTAGAAGTTTTCCATATTGTGTTCATAATATCGCTGTTCGTGTTTTCACCTCATTCTCTGAAAAAAAAAGAATATTGAAATCTCTCGCCCTCTCTTATCACACGTGTAGTTGAATAGCCATGTCCTCAACGCACTTTGCCCTGACATTTCTATCATGGTATGGATGTGAGGACATATCGTATAGGCATGAATGTACCTGCCACATTTCAACTAATCTGGCCTCCATGACCCCAGTCCAAACAACACGATGCGGAGGTACCGGCATCGACGACATGCTTCCTCTTCTAGTCATGTTTTAATTTTTCACATAGGCACTGTGAGGGAAAATCCACTGATCTCAGGTGAATCGGCTCGTAGCTCTGCTTCAGCTGTGCACTAACCTCACGAGGGGCGAACAAAATATGAAACTGACCAGCAGATTGCTGGTCGGGAGGGGCAAATCGGTGTATACTGCATACAACATGACACACGACACACTATTAAACTGAAATTCAGCCTGACAAAAACTGGGAAAAATACAAGCTTTTTTTAGTTGGCATGAATTCAATTGCAACAATTACAACAATAAAAGGGCCGTCCACACTGAGAATGATAATGTCCTCTAAGTAGAGGTGTGACGCATGCACTGCGCACTTGTATGGAGAAATAAAAAGAAAACCAGAAGAGTTCAGAGGTGGGTGATTCAGTGTGCTGATCAGAAGTATTTCAGACACTAGCATTTTTGTAATAATAAAGATTTGCAGCGCGTCAGACTGTGGTGAGAGTGGAGTAAGGGTCACATTCAAATAAATAAATAAGACTGATTGACTCTTCATCAAATTGCTGTGAAAGTGATTCCAACAATATTGTTATCCTCCATTGTTATCATTATACAGTCATGTGAAAAAATTAGGACACCCTATGAAAGCCTGTGTGTTTTTTGGGGTTTTTTTTTTACATATTTGGACATATGGATATTTAACCACTTAACACACGCCCCTGTTTTTTATGTTGTTAGCCTAAACGACATGCCCAAGTTGTGAGCAGCACAGATCCCACATAGTTTGAGACTCAGAGATGTGTCTGGTATCATTGGAAAGGAAACACTCTCAGGATTCTTGTAAAAGTGTCTGTGTGATTCTGTGACTTACTGACAAAGAGTGGCAGAGGTTACAATGATGGGGTTGTTTACTCGCCCATAGGCAGGATATAGACACAATGAGGCCACAGCCACAGGTCTTGGCTTCATGCAGTCCAAATTTGGAGTCAAAAGACCAAAAGATGAATTTTTCTGAATTATTTTTCAACAGGTATGTCCATGCGTTTTCCTTAGGTCCTTTTTGGAGACTCCAAATGGACACTTGGTTACCAAAGCTGTATAACCTCAATCAAACACCGATAACTTCACATCCCCTTTGCCTACAATCAAAATCTCGGTCTCTAATGAAAGCTGACGCCATATTATTAGGGCCCGAGCGCTGACCAGCGCGAAGCCCTATTGTTTTTGCCATGATTATTATTCTTTTTTTTCTTCTCTCCCAACAACGGGCTTTTTGCCCCCCTGAACGTGCCTTAAAAGTCACCAAAGCTTGCACGCAAGCCAGACTTGGCGAAAATTTTGATATTTTATGGTTTGCATAAATGGGCGAGGCAAAATGGCTCTCTAGCGCCCCCTACAAAATCAATAAAAGCGAGCCCCTCGTGACAGATTGACATAGAGAAACGAAACTTGGTACACATGTTCATCATGCCAAGACGCACCAAAAAGTCTCTTGGACACATACCCTAACACCAACAGGAAGTCGGCCATTTTGAATCAAAATATTGATTTTAATGCAAATTGTGGCATCATATTTGAACGCACTACTCCTAGAGATTTCATCCCATCCACTTCAAATTCAAACAGAGTCATCTTGAGACATTGGAGATGAAAAGTTATCAAAAGCTTTTTCCCACGTCATTCCTGGTTGCCGTGGTGACGCGGCGAATTTCGATGCTTCGCCATGAAATTTCAAACCCTCATAACTTGACTCCACATGGTCTCAGCTTTTCCAAATTTCAGATACTTGTTCAGTGTCCTGGTCTGAACACATGTACAGTCTCATATTTAGTGACAGTCATAGCGCCACCTACTGGCAACAGGAAGTCACTTGCGTCATTTGTACATTAATTACTCCCATAAAGTTAAGTATTTCGACCTGAAATTGACTCAGCTGAGACATAAGACCTTGGTGATGCCACATTCTGCAACTCGTGACCCATCATCAAATACTGTTGCCATGACAACGCATTCAACGCCATGAAAATACGATTACAGTTTTCAGAGGCAAAAGATGCCTCCACGGTATCGAAACTCAACACACACGTCTGGAGTGGGGTCCTTTAACATCCTATATACTTCAATGGGATGGGCGTGACTAAATGGCTCAATAGCGCCCCCTTGAATATTTCAAAATTGAACCTCAGCCTTCCCGATTGACATAGAAGAATGAAATTCAGTAGGTTTATGTATCATCTCCAGACGCACAAAAACGCCATTTGGACCCATACCCTAAGTCCAACAGGAAGTCGGCCATCTTGGGAAAAATGCTCAATTTTGGTGAGTTTTTTGGTCATTTCTAGGCATCATATTTGAACAAACTAGTCCTAGAGATTTCATCCCATCCACTTCAAATTCACACAGAGTCATCTTGAGACATTGGAGATGCAAAGTTATCAAAAGCTTTTTTATGACTTCTTCCTGTTGGGCGTGGCTGTGCAAACCATTTCGATGCTTCGCCATGAGGCAGGAAGTCCTTATAACTCCTACAGACATTGTCCTGTCTACACCAAATTCATCATGCATGTACAGGGTCCCGCCCTGAACACATCTATGCATCAATACTGCGTCAAATACACAGCGCCACCTACTGGACACAGGAAGTCAGTCTCATATGACAAACATTATTCGATTTACATTAAATTTACAGGATGTGTTCTCCACATCACACACTGCAACATGACATATAATTGGTGGGTGATCTCTAGCGCCACCTAGTGGACACATGCAATGTGACTTAGCCCCATCACACAGTGTTCATTACAAGCCCCGGTGCCAAGACGTCTACGTGCCCGCTGTGTCTGCCATGTGACTGCAGCATGCACCGACATGCGAGTACGGGGCGGTGCATGGGGGCGCGAGGGCCCGTTCATCACTGCTTGCAGTTTTAATTATTATTATTATTATTATTATTATTATTACATATAACCATATTTTTTTGTTTGGCCATATCTATCTATCTATCTATCTGTTTATTTTGCTATAAGTCATATGTCAAGTCGAAGAAGAACCAACCGTGTACCAAAATGCCGAGTGTGTAATGATATATGGTTCAACACTTTTACGCACAGGGCGCACGCCGGTTGCGCTTGGAGTTTGTTTATGGACAGCCAAACTTAATAGCTTAGTGTCATACACCGTTGGAAACCTCTGACTATTGGCTAAAAGGTTATCAACTTCATTTCACCGAATATTTCCATAGGCTGGAACAGCAGTCAATCAAAGCCATGTCATCATTGTTGTCAGTCACATGTCCTCATTGGCTTTGGAGACATGTACTGCCTAAACCTAAACACCGATTGGCTTGTGTGTGGTGTCGTCAGAAGCAGGAGAGGCTCACGGTCGTAAACATCTAGTCACGTGTACTCTGAGATGGATGTGCAGGTCAGGAAATGACGTAAACGGACCGTATATGGTTTGTTATTTGTGTTATTACGTTACGTGTTGGACTAAATACATGGACATATTTTGAGAAAGTATTCCGGTTTTATGGAAACGGATTTCATATTTCACAAGAATGGATACTTGGCGAGCTGTACAGAAAGTCCTGAGTCATAAGATGATCGTTGTGGATAAAGGGAAGACTTTGAAGGTATGTAGGCATTATAGCTTTTCTTACTTAGCTCAGGGGCTAGCCGAGCTAATCGCTAATACTATTACGGCTGTGAGCAACCATATAAGTCGTGAGTGGTCTTGAATGAATCAGGACAAAGCTTTCCAACGATGTACGGCATGAATATATATGTTTAAGGGTTGGTGTTTAAAACATTCAGAAGAACTTGTGGCTACCTCCTAACATCCGTCCCGTCCCGTAGACGGAACAGCGTGCGTTAAGTGGTTAATATCAATTTTAACAATACTGTCACATTCAAGTAATATTCAATATAAAATATTCAACTAAACAATTAAAACTGAAGAGAATACTTTTTAAAACTCTCTGTAAAATGTAATTTAAAAAAAATGCAATTTCTGGTGAGGAATAAATTAGGACACCCCCACATTCATTCCCACTTAAAATGGCTAAAATCACACACAGGTGTATCACAAGAAGTGCAAATGATCAGAACATTGTTACTCAGCATTTTGAAGGAGGCTTGCCCTATTTAAACCTCAAACATTTAGTTTGGTGTGCCCCTGACTGTTGAAATGAGAGTGAGCACCATGGTGAGATCGAAAGAACTATCTGAGGCCTTCAGAAAGAAGATTGTAGCAGTTTATGAGTCTGGTAAGGGATTTAAAAAGATCTCAAAAGAATTTGAAATCGGCCATTCCACTGTCCGGAAAATAATCTACAAGTGGAGGACATTCAAAACAACTGCTAACATGCCCAGGTCTGGCCGTCCGAGCAAGTTCACCCCGAGAGCAGACCGCAAGGTGCTTAAGGAAATCACCAAAAACCCTAAAATGTCATCACGGGACCTACAGCACACTCTTGCTACTGTTGATGTGAAAGTGCATGCCTCTACAATCAGAAAACGACTACACAAGTTCAATTTTCATGGGAGGTGTGCAAGGAGGAAACCTTTGCTGTCTAAGAAAAATGTGAAGTCTACGTGAATGTAGACAAAGACCAGGACTTCTGGAATAATGTTCTTTGGACAGATGAGTCTAAAATTTAATTATTTGGACACCAGAACAGACCGGCTCACCATCATAGAATCCACTATGAATTCTACTGTGTATCAGAGGGTGCTTGATGTGAGACCATCTGTAAAAAAATTAAAGCTGAAGCGGAACTGGACCCTGCAACATGACAATGACCCAAAACATACCAGTAAATCCACCAAGGACTGGCTGAAAACTAAGAAATGGAAAGTCCTGGAATGGCCGAGTCAGAGCCCAGATCTTAATCCCATTGAGATGCTGTGGGGTGACTTGAAACGGGCTGTACATGCAAGAAACCCCTCAAACATCTCACAGCTGAAAGAATTTTGTGTTGAGGAGTGGGGCAAAATTTCCTCATTTCTTAATAAAGAACTGAGTGTTTAACAGGGTGTCTTAATTGTTTCACATGACTGTAGTTGTGGTGTGGACTCCTCCATCCACTCGAATTGGAACAACATTTAAAACTATTGTTACGGATAGGTTTGGATTTCTTTCCTTTTGGTATTGGTTGAGCAGAGCTGGGTGGGAAAACCTGAGAGGTGGCAGCTATGCGGGTTATTGGTTCTGTGGTGACAGGTCACTTCCTGCTCATCGGTTTGGCGGGAATGATTGATTTGATAATGGATCACAGCTGAGCAGCTGGGGGAACACACAGAGCATGGCACCTGAGGAGAGAGGCTGTGAGGCTGCGTAGAAGTCAGACGGGAGTCGGCAGCTACCCATCTGTCTCGCTCTCCACAACTACACACACACCAACTGAACTATCCTCGCCACCACGAGCGGGCTGGGGGCTCACAGGAGCTGCGCTGAGGTTCTTCGGACCACTGAGGGGAGACGTCCTCACGGGGGGGTCCAGAACGTCCCACGGCTGCAATAACTGCTGGTTATCGTTTTCTCACCCTTGCACGCGACCATGTGCATGAGCCCACGTGCACGCGACCACTTGCATGCAGTGGTTGTTGCTGCGCCATTACTTTCTCTTCGCTCCTGAAGCCGTTCTCGGAGATATGAGCTTGACCGAGCTGAGGAGGAAGGGGGAGGGGGCTGTGTGCGTGAGCAATGATTGACAGTTGTCAGACACTCCATCAGACACAATCCTGGCTCAGATTGGTTCTTTTTGTCCGGTGGATTCTGGCAATTTGCAGTAGGAGCAATAGGGGGGGCTAAATGAGCCTGTTTTTTTTTTTGTTTTTTTTTACAGATTACTAGTTACTTTTATAAGACTTACCAACTGCAGCTTTAACTAAAATGAAAGGTGTGAAAACAGCAGGCCCAGAGGGAATTCCCATCAACATTTATAAAGCCTTCAAGGAGAAATTATCACCACCACTCCTTGAAATGGTTAATGAGACATTTGAAAAAGGCTGCCTCTCCCCAACTCAAGTTCAAGTTCAAGATATCTTTATTGTCAATATTTGTTGTAATCATTGCACTGAGGTATTTGTGCTGCTGGACCCTCTCTACAGCTTGGTCATTGATCAACAGGGGAGTGGTGGCTGCACTGGACTTCCTAAAATCAATCATCATTTCCTTAGTTTTGGAAACATTAATGATCAGAAAAGACGACTTGCACCACTGTATGAATTCCTCCACTATGGGGCCAGGCACAAGGTCGGCAAACTTTAGAATATGACACTTCTCATGTGAACTCTGACATATGTTCGTGTATAACACACTGCAGGGTGCATTAATAACAGTTATCCTGAAATAAGAAAAAACCCTCCAGATGTGATTCATATAGACCCATATCACTCCTCAATTCAGATAAATAATTAATAGCCAAAGACTCAAAAAATACCTCCCTTCCTTAATAAACATTGACCAATATCAATATCACAACCATTCACACTAAAGAGGGGCACCCATAAGGGGTGCCCTCTCTCTCCCATGCTGTTTGTGCTCACAATCAAGCCACTAGCCATAGCAATCAGATCACATACTCAGTGGGATCAAAATTGGGGGAACTGATAACCGCATAGCACTTTATGCAGATGACATAGTCTTATTTGTAAAAAATCTTGCAGTGTCACTTCCAGCAATTAAGAAACTTATTGAAGAGCATATTGAAGCATATTTTCAGGTTACAAGGTACATAACTCCAAATCAAACATGCTTTTTCTAAACAATCTGAAAGACTAAACACACCGGTCCACACAGATTTGAATAATTCTCCTGATGGTTTTAAATACCTTGGAATAAAGATCGGACCTAAAATTGAAGACCTGATCCCAACAAACTATGACCCAACCATAACATCGCTAATTGAGTCAATTAACAGATGGACCCTACTCCATATCTCTCTTATTGGATGTATTAATATTGTTAAAATGAACATTCTACCGAAATTTCTACATCTATTTCAGTCCCTACCATTAAACCCACCACCCTCGTTTTTTCCTAAAATCAAGAAAGTCATTACAAACCTTATCTGGAAAAACAGGAAACCAAGGTTGTGATTGACCCTGCTGTATCTTCCATATGAGAGAGGAGGTCTCAAGCTTTCCAACCTAACTTGGTACTATTGGGCATCCCAAATACGAAATGCAATGTGCTGGTTCTCGGATAAATCCCTACCTTGGGTGGAAATTGAACACAACTACTCAATTACCACATATTTGTTTTCTGACTCTCCAAAGGAGCTAATAGAGAAATACAAAAATCCATTAGTTAGAAACACAATTGAAATCTGGTTTAAAGCACAAAGTTATTTAGGTATAGACCAAAAATGATCCTTCTTTACTCATACCTGGCAACAATGACCCTGGGTTCAAAATATGGGCATTACTAAGATCGGTGACTTATATGATGACGGCATCTTTATATCTTTTGAAGACCTAAAAAATAGACATGACATCCCTTTAAAACATTTTTTCAAGTACTTACAACTCGGAAGCTTTTTAGCAAAGTCACAAAACCAGTCACTCACATGCTCTGGCCTCAATGAGCTGGAAAAACTAGTAGTTCTCAAAACTAACTCACAAGAGTCCTCAGAAAAGAAGAAACCAACCTGGTGCGATCTAGATTCGGAAATTACAAACAATGACTGGCAACAAATCTGTCAAGCACAGAGTCAAACGGTAAATACCACATTAAGACTCCTGCAATAGACTCCCAATGACCCTGAAACTCAATAACACACACAAAAAAATTATTATCCTATCTCTCCTTCATGCTTGGACTTCCTACAATATTTAGAACATAACCAGATGTAACTCACAATACATTGATATGAAGAAAAAGATAAGAAATCAAACATTTATTTTACATGTGAACCAGCTTTGTATCTCATTTCAACCCAATGACTTTGATTTGTAACATATTTCCTTTTGCTTATCCATTTTATATATATATTTGTTTTATTTATTGTAGACTCTAACTTCTGATTCCCTGTATATAGCTCAATTATCATCCATTATTTTTAGGGACCGAGTCGAAAAGCAAGAGGGCGAGGACTCCAGTGGAGTCCTGCCCTTGCCTGGAGGCAAGGACCCCATTATTTTTGTGTTGTTTATTATTATTATTATTATTATTATTATTATTATTATTATTATTATTATTATTATTAGGGACCGAGCCGAAAGGCAAGAGGGCGAGGACTCCAGAGGAGTCCTGCCCTTGCCTGGAGGCAAAGACCCTATTGTTTTTGTGTTGTTTATTATTATTCTACCGCCTCTTTGAGCCTTAATTTGACCCCCTAAACCTGCTCCAAAACTGCTCCAAAACTGATGTGCGTTCCAAATATGGAACGCACCTCAGGTCTGGTGAAGAATTCGAGAAAATGGAAAAACAAACAATGTCGAACTCTCTAGCGCCACCTAGAAACACTAAAACGGCCAGTACGCCTGATAGGAATGTCGTAGAGAGATCAACAAATCACACACTGACACCCCTGACCTAAATCCAACAGGAAGTGCACAATTTGCTGTTACATGTGGGATTTTCAACGATTCTTGGCCTCCTACAAACATTATCTTGTCCGAGGGCGTTCATCGCGGCGGCTTCAAACTTAAATAGCTGACTTAGCACACCCTGCTGCACAAAAGTTCTGTACAACTTTGTCATTACTCATCCGGTTTGGATTTTAGAAAAAGTCAAGTGCCCAAGAACCCTCGCTCCCATAGACAATGAATGGGAGGAGAGTCTAATGCCACTTTGACCCTAAATTTGACCACCTAAAAATGCACCAGGACAAACCAAATTCACCAAGCACATGAGGCCTGGCCATTGATTTGATAAAATGGAAAGATTAATCCCAAAAGTGCCAAAATGTGCTCTCTAGCGCCACCTAGAAACACTAACGGCCACTACGCCTGATAGGAATGTCGTAGAAAGATCAAACCAAAACTCAATTGTTTGTCTCATCAAGACCTACAAATCACGCACTGACACCCCTGACCTAAATCCAACAGGAAATGCACATTTTGCCTTTTAAATGTATGATTTTTGACAATTTTTCAGGCATTTCAAAATATATACATTATTCCTGCATACTTTCATCTACAGACTCCATTCAAACGTCAAAATGTAGCCACAAGTGTCATCTATAGATGTGTGTAATGTGGTCTGGCTATGTTTTATACTTTTTGATCTGCAGACCCACATGTGCACCTTGTTCCTCTCCCATTCAATCCTAAATCTCCATACTGTCTGCGCATGCTCTGTCCTCATGCTGTCCAGTCGCCAACTACCATGGCAACGACTGTGTGTGTGTGTGTGTGTGTGTGTGTGTGCGTGTGTGTGTGCAGCTGGCTCATTTGTGCTGTGCAGTCATCCTGATTCATTCAAAAGGTGTCTCAGTTTTCTGTTTCTAGTTCAAGTTTATTGATTGTATTATTATGTTTTTAGATATCTGTGCAGTCTGTCAGCTATTTCACTGACATTGCTTTCAAAGTCTAGATCAAACCAAAGTACAAGAGCATGACCTACAAACATATCTACAGGTTTCACTGGAAATAAGTTCCTCTCCTGTTTGACTCAAAGTGTTGGCAGTTAATTTAAGTTGCAGTGTCCGATAAATACCCGGGTCTGAAGGCATCTAAATGCTCCTGACGGAAACCTTTCCGCTTCGCCACGGCCCGACGTACGCAAGGGGGCGAGGTCCCGTCCAACGCTACTTGCAGCTTTAATTAGGGCCCAAGCACTACACAGTGCGAAGGCCCTATTGTATTTGTAGAGATTATTAGGGCCCAAGCACTACAGTGCGAAGGCCCTATTGTAATCGTAAAGATTATTAGGGCCCAAGCACTACAGTGCGAAGGCCCTATTGTAATCGTAGAAATTATTATTAGGGCCCAAGCACTACACAGTGCGAAGGCCCTATTGTAATCGTAGAAATTATTATTAGGGCCCAAGCACTACACAGTGCGAAGGCCCTATTGTAATCGTAAAGATTATTATTCTTCTCGTTCAGTCAAAATAAATGCCTTTTTGACAGCCTAAACGTGCCCCAAAACTCATTTTGGATTTGGTTGCTTCGTAGCGATATGAGGAATTTTGACATTTCGCCATTACACAGGAACTGCTGGCCAAATGGGGGTCCTGCACCCCTTTACAAGATTTAAAAAATTGAGCCCCTCCCTCCAGATTGACGTAAATGAATGAAATTTGGTACACATACGTATCGTGTAAAGACACACAAACAAGTCTCTTGGACCCATATCCTCACTCCAACAGGAAGTCAGCCATTTTTAATTGAATTTTCGATTTTGGCACTATTCGTTTCCAAGCACTATAAAGTGCGAAGGCTGTATTGTATCTGTAGAGATTACTATTTTTATACAAAACACACGCCTTTTTGACAGCCTAAACGTGCCCCAAAACTCACTAAAATTTGCACGCATATCACACCTGGTGAAAAATTTTATATTTTATGGTTCGCCAAAATGGCCGTCGCAAAATGGCTCAATAGCGCCCCCTAATGAATATAGAAATGTGAGAGATTGACGTACATTAACAAAATTTGGTATATATATGTATCATGTCCAGACGCACAAAAAATTCTCTTGGACCCATGACGTCATTCCAACAGGAAGTCGGCCATTTTGAAAAATATGTGCGATTTTGGCGATTTCCACACCTCGTACTTTAACGAACTTGTCCTAGGGATTTAATCCGACCGACTTCAAATTCACTCACTCAACATTTTGAGACATTGGAGGTGAAAAGTTTTCAAAAACGTTCTAATTAGGGATCCGGTTTGGGCGTGGCGGCACCAACAATTTCCTTCACCATTCGATCCTTCGCCATTAAACAGGAAGTCCTTATAACTCCTACAGACATCGTCCGATCTACACCAAATAAGCCACGCATGTAGAGGGTCCCGCCCTGAACACGTCTAAGCATCAATACTGTGTCAGCTCCATAGCGCCACCTACTGGACACAATAGCGCCCCCTTGAAAATTGAACGACTCGACTTCAAATTCACTCAGAAACATCTTGAGACATTGGAGATGAAAAGTTCCTAAAATCTTTCTAATTAGGGATTTGGTTGATTCGTGGCGATGTGAGGAATTTTGATGAAATTGAGCCCCTTCCTCCAGATTGATGTACATGAACAAAATTTGGTAGACTTATGTATCATCTAAAGACGCACAAAAAAGCCTCTTGGACCCACACCCTCACTCCAACAGGAAGTCGGCCATTTTGAAGTGAATTTGCAATTTTGGCACGATTTGATACAATTTTCACACCACGTACTTTAATGAATTCCTCCTAATCCAACCGACGTCAGTTTGACTCTGTGTCATCTCAAGACCTTGAAAATACGTCGTGGCAAGTCTCGCTCAGTAGTGGCAGGGCGGGGGAGCTTGGGCCCGATCATCGCTGCTTGCAGCTTTAATTAGGGCCCAAGCACTACACAGTGCGAAGGCCCTTTTGTAATTGTAAAGATTATTAGGGCCCGAGCGCTGACCAGCGCGAAGCCCTATTGTTTTTGCCATGATTATTAGGGCCCAAGCACTACCAGTGCGAAGGCCCTATTGTATCTGTAGAAATTATTAGGGCCCAAGCACTATACAGTGCGAAGGCCCTATTGTAATCGTGCCGATTATTAGGGCCCGAGCGCTGACCAGCGCGAAGCCCTATTGTATCTGTCAAGATTATTATTAGGGCCCAAGCACTACCAGTGCGAAGGCCCTATTGTATCTGTAGAAATTATTATTATTATCGTTCCTATAAAGTAAACGCCTTTTTGCCCCCCTGAACGTGCCCGAAAAGTCACCAAAATGTGCAATCATGTCCGACCCGGCGAAAAATTTGATATTTTATGGTTTGCATAAATGGGCGTGGCAAAATGGCTCTGTAGCGCCCCCTAGAAAATTAAGAAAAGTGAGCCCCACCCCTGAGATTGTCGTAGACAAACGAAAGTCAGTACACATATGTATCGTGTAAAGACACACAAAAAAGTCTCTTGGACCCATACCCTCACTCCTACAGGAAGTCGGCCATTTTGTATCGAATCTGCGTTTTTGCCGCGATTTCGGCGATTTCCACGCATCGCATTTGAGCGAACTCCTCCTAGGGATTTAATCCGACCGACTTCAAATTCACTCAGAAACATCTTGAGACATTGGAGATGAAAAGTTATCAAAAACTTTCTGATTAGGGATCCGGTTTGGCCGTGGCGGCGCCGTCAATTTCCTTCACCATTCGATCCTTCGCCATGAAATTTCAAACCCTCATAACTTGACTCCACATGGTCTGAGCTTTCCCAAATTTTATATGCTTGTTCAGCGTCCCGGTCTGAACACATGTACAGTCTCATATTTAGTGACAGTCATAGCGCCACCTACTGGCAACAGGAAGTCACTTGCTTCAGTCTTTCACTGATTACTCCCATAATCTTGAGTATTTATACCTGAAATTAACTCAGCTGAGACATAACACCTTGGTGATGCTACATTCTGCAACTCATGACCCATCATCAAATACCGTTGCCATGACAACACATTCAACGCCATGATAATACGATTACAGTTTTTAGGGGCAAAGGAGGCGTCCACGGTAATGAAACTCAACACACACGTCTGGAGTGGGTTCATTAAACATCCTATATACTTCAATGGGATGGCCGTGACTAAATGGCTCAATAGCGCCCCCTTGAATATTTCAAAATTGAACCTCAGACTTCCCGATTGACATAGAAGAATGAAATTCGGTAGGTTTATGTATCATCTCCAGACGCACAAAAACGCCATTTGGTACCATACCCTAAGTCCAACAGGAAGTCGGCCATCTTGGGAAAAATGCTCACTTTTGGTGAGTGTTTTGGTCATTTCCACGCCTCATATTTGAACGAACTACTCCTAGAGATTTCATCCCATCCACTTCAAATTCACACAGAATCATCTTGAGACATTGGAGATGACAAGTTATCAAAAGCTTTTTTATGACTTCTTCCTGTTGGGCGTGGCTGTGCGGACAATTTCGATGCTTCGCCATTAGGCAGGAAGTCCTTATAACTCCTACAGGCATTGTCTGATCTACACCAAATTCATCATGCATGTAGAGGGTCCCGCCCTGAACACATCTACACATCAATACTGCGTCAAATAGACAGCGCCACCTACTGGACACAGGAAGTCAGCCTCATATGACAAACATTATCCGATTTATATGAGATTTACAGGATGTGTTCTCTACATCATACACTGCAACATGACATGTCATTGGTGGGTGATCTCTAGCGCCACCTAGTGGACACATGCAATGTGACTTAGCCCCATCACACAGTGTTCATTACAAGCCCCGGTGCCAAGACGTCTACGTGCCCGCTGTGTCTGCCATGTGACTGCAGCATGCACCGACATGCGCGTACAAGGCGGTGCATGGGGGCGCGAGGGCCCGTTCATCACTGCTTGCAGTTTTAATTAGGGCCCGAGCGCTGACCAGCGCGAAGCCCTATTGTTTTTGCCATGATTATTATTCTTTTTTTTCTTCTCTCTCAACGACGGCCTTTTTGCCCCCCTGAACGTGCTTTAAAAGTCACCAAAGTTTGCACGCAAGCCAGACTTGGCGAAAATTTTGATATATTATGGTTTGCAGAAATGGGCGTGGAAAAATGGCTCTCTAGCGCCCCCTACAAAATCTATAAAATCGAGCCCCTCGAGACAGATTGACATAGAGAAACGAAACTCGGTACACATGTTCATCATGCCAAGACGCACCAAAAAGTCTCTTGGACACATACCCTAACACCAACAGGAAGTCGGCCATTTTGAATCAAATTATTGATTTTAATGCAAAATGTGGCATCATATTTGAACGCACTACTCCTAGAGTTTTCTTCCCATCCACTTCAAATTCACACAGAGCCATCTTGAGACATTGGAGATGACAAGTTATCAAAAGGTTTTTCCCCCGTCATTCCTGGTTGCCATGGTGACGCGGCGAATTTCGATGCTTCGCCATGAAATTTCAAACCCTCATAACTTGACTCCACATGGTCTCAGCTTTTCCAAATTTCAGATGCTTGTTCAGGGTCCTGGTCTGAACACATGTACAGTCTCATATTTAGTGACAGTCATAGCGCCACCTACTGGCAACAGGAAGTCACTTGCTTCATTCTTTCACTAATTACTCCCATAATCTTCATCCCATCCACTTCAAATTCACACAGGATCATCTTGAGAAATTGGAGATGAAAAGTTATCAAAAGCTTTTTCCCTCGTCATTCCTGGTTGCCGTGGTGACGTGGTGAATTTCGATCCTTCGCCATGAAAATTCAAACCCTCATAAATTGACTCCACATGGTCTGAGCTTTTCCAAATTTAATATGCTTGTACAGTGTCCCCGTCTGAACACATGTACAGTCTCATATTTAGTGACAGTCATAGCGCCCCCTACTGGCAACAGGAAGTCACTTGCTTCATTCTTTCACTAATTACTCCCATAATCTTAAGTATTTACACCTGAAATTGACTCAGCTAAGACATAACACCAGTTATCAAAATCTTTTTTATGACTTCTTCCTGTTGGGCGTGGCTGTGCAGACAATTTCGATGCTTCGCCATTAGGCAGGAAGTCCTTATAACTCCTACAGACATTGTCCTGTCCACTCCAAATTCATCATGCATGTAGAGGGTCCCGCCCTGAACACATCTATGCATCAATACTGTGTCAAATACACAGCGCCACCTACTGGACACAGGAAGTCAGCCTCATATGACAAACATTATCCGATTTACATGAAATTTACAGGATGTGTTCTCCACATCATACACTGCAACATGACATATAATTGGTGGGTGATCTCTAGCGCCACCTAGTGGACACATGCAATGTGACTTAGCCCCATCACACAGTGTTCATTACAAGCCCCGGTGCCAAGACTTCTACATGCCAGCTGTGTCTGCCGTGTAACTGCAGCATGCACCGACATGCGCGTACAAGGCGGTGCATGGGGCGCGAGGGCCCGTTCATCACTGCTTGCAGTTTTAATTATTATTATTTTTCTTTTTCTTGCACGACGACGGCCTTTTTGCCCCCCTGAACGTGCCCCAAAAGTCACCAAAGTTTGCACGCAAGCCAGACCCGGCGAAAATTTCGATATTTTATGGTCTGCACAAATGGGCGTGTCAAAATGGCTCTCTAGCGCCCCCTACAAAATCAATAAAAGCGAGCCCCTCTTGACAGATTGACATAGAGAAACGAAACTTGGTACACATGTTCAACATGTCAAGACGCACCAAAAAGTCTCTTGGACACATATCCTAACACCAACAGGAAGTCGGCCATTTTGAATCAAAATATTGATTTTAATGCAAATTGTGGCATCATATTTGAATGCACTACTCTTAGAGTTTTCTTCCCATCCACTTCAAATTCACACAGAATCATCTTGAGACATTGGAAATGAAAAGTTATGAAAAGGTTTTTCCCCCGTCATTCCTGGTTGCCGTGGTGACGCGGCGAATTTCGATGCTTCGCCATGAAATTTCAAACCCTCATAACTTGACTCCACATAGTCTGAGCTTTTCCAAATTTCAGATGCTTGTTCAGGGTCCCGGTCTGAACACATGTACAGTCTCATATTTAGTGACAGTCATAGCGCCACCTACTGGCAACAGGAAGTGACTTGCTTCATTCTTTCACTAATTACTCCCATAATCTTCATCCCATCCACTTCAAATTCACACAGGATCATCTTGAGACATTGGAGATGAAAAGTTATCAAAAGCTTTTTCCCCCGCCATTCCTGGTTGCCGTGGTGAAGCAGCGAATTTCGATGCTTCGCCATGAAAATTCAAACCCTGATAACTTGACTCCACATGGTCTGAGCTTTTCCAAATTTAATATGCATGTTCAGTGTCCTGGTCTGAACACATGTACAGTCTCATATTTAGTGACAGTCATAGCGCCACCTACTGGTAACAGGAAGTCACTTGCTTCATTCTTTCACTAATTACTCTCATAATCTTAAGTATTTACACCTGAAATTGACTCAGCTAAGACATAGCGCCAGTTATCAAAATCTTTTTTATGACTTCTTCCTGTTGGCCGTGGCTGTGCGTACAATTTCGATGCTTCGCCATGAGGCAGGAAGTCCTTATAACTCCTACAGACATTGTCCTGTCTACACCAAATTCATCACGCATGTACAGGGTCCCGCCCTGAACACATCTATGCATCAATACTGTGTCAAATACACAGCGCCACCTACTGGACACAGGAAGTCAGCCTCATATGACAAACATTATCCGATTTACATGAAATTTAGAGGATGTGTTCTCTACATCACACACTGCAACATGACATGTAATTGGTGGGTGATCTCTAGCGCCACCTAGTGGACACATGCAATGTGACTTAGCCCCATCACACAACATTCATTACAAGCCCCGGTGCCAAGACGTCTACGTGCCCGCTGTGTCTGCCATGTGACTGCAGCATGCACCGTCATGCGCGTACAAGGCGGTGCATGGGGGCGCGAGGGCCCGTTCATCACTGCTTGCAGTTTTAATTCTTCTTCATCTTTTTCTTCTTGCACAACGACGCCCTTTTTGCCCCCCTGAACGTGCCTTAAAAGTCACCAAAGTTTGCACGCAAGCCAGACCCGGCGAAAATTTTGATATTTTATGGTTTGCAGAAATGGGCGTGGAAAAATGGCTCTCTAGCGCCCCCTACAAAATCAATAAAAGCGAGCCCCTCGTGACAGATTGACATAGAGAAACGAAACTTGGTACACATGTTCAACATGTCGAGACGCACCAAAAAGTCTCTTGGACACATACCCTAACACCAACAGGAAGTCGGCCATTTTGAATCAAAATATTGATTTTA
Organism: Scomber japonicus; assembly: GCF_027409825.1. NCBI lineage: Eukaryota > Metazoa > Chordata > Actinopteri > Scombriformes > Scombridae > Scomber > Scomber japonicus. The sequence continues at coordinate 2,037,510 of NC_070595.1, read as the reverse complement.
ATGCTGAATCTGGCATCATATTTGAGCGAACTAGTCCTAGAGATTTCTTCCCATCCACTTCAAATTCACACAGAGTCATCTTGAGACATTGGAGATGAAAAGTTATCAAAAGCTTTTCCCCCCGTCATTCCTGGTTGCCGTGGTGACGCGGCGAATTTCGATGCTTCGCCATGAAATTTCAAACCCTCATAACTTGACTCCACATGGTCTGAGCTTTTCCAAATTTCAGATGCTTGTTCAGCGTCCTGGTCTGAACACATGTACAGTCTCATATTTAGTGACAGTCATAGCGCCACCTACTGGCAACAGGAAGTCACTTGCGTCATTTGTTCATTAATTACTCCCATAATCTTAAGTATTTCCACCTGAAATTGACTCAGCTGAGACATAAGACCTTGGTGATGCCACATTCTGCAACTCGTGACCCATCATCAAATACTGTTGCCATGACAACGCATTCAACGCCATGAAAATACGATTACAGTTTTCAGAGGCAAAGCATGCCTCCACGGTAACGAAACTCAACACACACGTCTGGAGTGGGTTCATTTAACATCCTATATACTTCAATGGGATGGGCGTGAGTAAATGGCTCAATAGCGCCCCCTTGAATATTTCAAAATTGAACCTCAGCCTTCCCGATTGACATAGAAGAATGAAATTCGGTAGGTTTATGTATCATCTCCAGACACACAAAAATGCCATTTGGACCCATACCCTAAGTCCAACAGGAAGTCAGCTATCTTGGGAAAAATGCTCAATTTTAGTCAATTTTTTGGTCATTTCCAGGTCTCATATTTGAACGAACTAGTCCTAGGGATTTCATCCCATCCACTTCAAATTCACACAGAGTCATCTTGAGACATTGGAGATGAAAAGTTATCAAAAGCTTTTTCGTCCGTCATTCCTGGTTGCCATGGTGACATGGCGAATTTCGATGTCTCGCCATGAAATTTCAAACCCTCATAACTTGACTCCACATGGTCTCAGCTTTACCAAATTTCAGATGCTTGTTCAGTGTCCTGGTCTGAACACATGTACAGTCTCATATTTAGTGACAGTCATAGCGCCACCTACTGGCAACAGGAAGTCACTTGCTTCATTCTTTCACTAATTATTACTCCCATAATCTTAAGTATTTACACCTGAAATTGACTCAGCTGAGACATAACACTAGTTATCAAAATCTTTTTTATGACTTCTTCCTGTTGGGCGTGGCTGTGCAGACAATTTCGATGCTTCGCCATAAAGCAGGAAGTCCTTATAACTCCTACATGCATTGTCTGATCTACACCAAATTCATCATGCATGTAGAGGGTCCCACCCTGAACACATCTATGCATCAATACTGTGTCAAATACACAGCACCACCTACTGGACACAGGAAGTCAGCCTCATATGACAAACATTATCCGATTTACATGAAATTTAGAGGATGTGTTCTCTACATCATACACTGCAACATGACATGTAATTGGTGGGTGATCTCTAGCCCCACCTAGTGGACACATGCAATGTGACTTAGCCCCATCACACAGTGTTCATTACAAGCCCCGGTGCAAAGACGTCTACGTGCCCGCTGTGTCTGCCGTGTGACTGCAGCACGCACCGACATGCGCGTACAAGGCGGTGCATGGGGGCGCGAGGGCCCGTTCATCACTGCTTGCAGTTTTAATTATTATTATTATTGTTCTACCACCTCTTTGAGCCTTAATTTGACCCTCTAAACCTGCTCCAAAACTCACCAAATTTGGAACACACATCAGGTCTGGCGAAAAATTTGATAAAGTGCCACCCAGTGAAGAAAACTTGTAATGATTCATGATACCTGAATAGTAAAAGGTGCCTCAGTTTTCTGTTTCTAGTTCAAGTTTATTGACTGTATTATTATGTTTTTAGATATCTGTGCAGTCTGTCAGCTGTTTCACTGACATTGCTGTCAAAGTCTAGATCAAAAACGAATTACAAGAGCATGACCTACAAAACATATCTACAGGTATGTTTGACTCATCAAAGTGTTGGCAGTTAATTTCAGTTGCTCAGTCTAAATGTCTACACAGACAGACAGAGAGAGAGAGAGAGAGAGAGAGAGAGATAGTGTGAGTAATTATGTGTGAGTGTGTGTGTGAGTGTGTGTGTGTGTGTTTATGTGTGAGTGTGTGTGTGTGTTTGTGTGAGTGTGTATGTTTTGGTGTGTGTATGTGTGTGAGTGTGTGTTTGTGTGTGTATAGATGTGAGTGATCTACTTGTGTCCGATAAAAGCCCGGGTCTGAAGACATCTAAATGCCCCTAACGGAAACTTATCCGCTTCACCACGGCTCGATGTGCGCAAGGGGGAGAGATCCCACCCAACGCTTCTTGCAGCTTTAATTTTTTCTTTTTGTTTTTACATTCTTTTTTTCCCTTTTCTTTCTCTGTTCTCATTATTATTGTTGTATTATGGTGTGTGTTTTATTGTTTTTGTATTAAAACGGAAAACCTTAAAGGTTGAATATGTAGAATATTCATTAAAAGCTATATTTAAAAAAAAAAATACACCCACCGGGCGTTTTGAGAGGTACAGAATGAAAGTATTGCTTTTCCATAAAAAAAATAAATAATATTTTTAAACTTTTTTGACGGGTTCGACAATGACGTTCTGACACGTTCTGTGTACATTGTACCAGCCAATTAGCAGCTGGAATTGCGGGTTGCCAGGGTTGTCTGTTGTTCCTGCGCAGCTACTGTAGGCTGGCACTGGGTGAAACACAGCCATGTTGGACTCACTAAAACCAGCGTTTTTTGCTCTCAAGTACAACTTTTCATCACAAAACTTGAAGGTAAGACAGAATATCTGTTAGTTGCTGTAAATAAGTGGTTGTTTACCTTTGTATTCTTTGGCTGCTGGTTCACTGAGTTTTTAGCGCAATAATAGTGGTACTGTTGAACTCGCCAGGGTCTTAGCTTTCATATGAGATGCTATTTGTTTGTGTACCATGAAGTATCAAAATGGTAGCAATGGAAATGTGGAGAGTGGGTTGACTTTCTGACGCTATTCGGATTTTGATATTTGATCATTAATATGCTTGGTGTTTGAGTTGTGTTTGGTGTGTGTAAAAATGACGTGCTTGTAGCGGAGTTTCTCCTATTTAATTTGATGTGCAGTATGACAGTATTGCTACATCATTAGGGGATCATCCCTATGTTCCCCGGGTCCTATGTTCCCCGCTTTGTATGTGACCGGGGAACATAAAGATTATCCCGTCTACAGTTAGCCAGTTAGCTGAGTTAGCCGCCGAATTAGCAGCCGAGTTAGCCGCCGAGCTAGCAACCGAGTTAGCCGCGATCGGGGAATATAGGTACGCTCCCCAGGTTTAACTGCTACTCCCACTGGCGTTACAATGCAATGTACCTCAGTGGTTTGAAGTCAGTTACAGCAAGGGTATGTTCGCTTCCTGTTTTCAAAATAAAAGCACCAACTCTATCGTTATGGTTTTCTTAATAATAAAAGGCAACGGGTGTTTTATTTTGTGAAAATGACCGGAAGTGCGTTACTCGCTACGGCTAACTTGAGTGGCTCCGAATTCGCAGGAACAAAACTTTAAGCAGATGTTATTTGGACAAATTAGCGTCACATTGTGGATCTAAAGGGCTACTTTCTCGCCTAAAAATGCATTATGGGTTATCTTTACTGACTGGTCTGCTCACGCCGATCAGGCTACAGAAACAAGCAATCATTTTGAGTTGGGAGCTAGCTAGCTAATCGATTACACACCACTCAAAGAAAGACTTCCAGTTGAAGACTGGCTAACGTTAAATACTGTTGTAAAATTAATTGGTCGAAATTAGTCGTTACCCTGTATGATTCATCACTTGACATGGCACAGGCTGATCGACTGACAAACTCGGCAACGAACCTGGCAACCCGACTGCTGGAATTATTTTTGGTTGTTGCAACTATGATCTCGAGACACTCGATGGTGGTGATCTGCTCATTCTCCATATTCAACCTTTAATATTTGTGGGGGAAAAAAATTCTGAGCATGTGAAAAATCCATAAAAAATTGCTGGTTACAATTTTAGCCATCTGGCAAGTGCACAAATGGTGAAAACAGGTTATAAATGACATTTTTGGGGGTATAGATTTTGCTCTGAAAATGTGTGCATACAAAGTACTGACATGGTAATGTTTAATGAATTGGGAGCACATCGGCCCCTTTGTCTTCTGAGAGGCCTACATGGAATCAGAGAAGCCTGAGTGGAGTTTTCTCTGCACTCTCAGAACAAAAGAAAGGGCGCCAGACCCCTAGCCCACCAAGCCAAGATTCAACCCCAAATTCAAATTCAGATGACCCCCGTGAATTTTCATTCCTCGTTGGCTGACAGACAACTGAAGTCACCTGAAGTCCAGTGACGTCACCAAAGCTTCGAAAGGGACCAGCGCAAAGGAGCCTGTGCCTTTACAGTCTACGATACCCGCCGAAACGACCACCATCAGCCTCGAGAGGGATCAGGACCGGCTTGCAGACTCAACACAGGAGGGCCGCGTCTGATCTTACTGACAGACTGAGCCCACTACAACTCGCTTCAAGCCCCATCTCTACCCCATGTAAAGCAACCCTGAGTAAGAGGTTTTCGTCTGGGCAGAGTTATTGAGAGTGTGTATAATTCTAGTATAGTATTATTTTGCATTGCTGCTGTTCACCTTCCTATTTTTATAGTCTTAATCATACACAGCTGTTATTTAGTATTTGTTTGTTAGTTGTAGTGGTAGGACAGTTTATAACTGGACATTGATTAACTTGTTGGTTGATGGATGGTAATAACCTGTTATAGCTAGTGTTTTGTGATTATTGTGCATGCGTTATTGTGATAAGTGGCTGAACAGAACAGTCAGAGCTCGAACTCTGCTCCTTCATTATTCCGAAGTGAGTTATTCTTAATTGAGGCTCATTCGACTGTTTATTGGTCCCGGTTTCTGGGTGGTGCCCCAAATTAATAATAAAATTAATCTTTTAATAATTAATTATAATTTTTGCAGACTTTGTGTCAGGTGTCACTCTTAAATATGATCACTTTTTAATTGTTCATGATTTCAAAGTGCATGTCTGCTGTGAGACTAGACCTCTGGTCAGAGATTTTCCCACTCTCATTTAATCTCACGCAGTCTGTTTCGGAGCCGACGCATGAAGAAGGCCACATTTTGGATCTTGTGTTGTCTTATGGATTGAATGTACAGATAACCGAAATCTGTCACACACCCTTATGACCCATTTATACTCAACGTTAAATATGGATCCGGATGAAATTAACGCATAGCACGGACAGAAGGCTCTGTCCGTGCTACGGGTTAATTTCCTCTGTATTTCTGCACGTTTCCATAAAGCTTACAGATACGGACCAAACGGAGCAGTACCACCAGAAACCATGGGGGGGCAGTGTTGTTTTCACTACCCGATACGTAGCTCTAGTGAGACACAAAGAGGAAATAACAATGGCGGAACTTTTTAAGGAAAGGTTGTGCGAGTTTGCTAGAAACTTTATATATATAAAACATATCGTTTTTGTCTTTTATGCAAGATGTACAATATCTCCTCCACAGTCGCCATGTTTGTTTTTGAGTTTGTTGTTGTCATAAACCTTTGACTCTGTACTGCCCCCTGGTGGATGTATTGGTTAACATTTATGCCAATGTAAAGGATGCCTGAAAGTATGTGAGCAGTGACGGTAACATCGTTTGAAAAGGACGTATACATTTTCGTATGTACGTTGAGCATGAATGGGCCTTTATCCGACCATCTACCCGTTTTATTTTCTGTCTCACTGCCTGCACCCTCCACTATGGACTCCGCTCCCGTTCGCCATCTCCCTGTTTTTAATTCTTCAACTCCTCTGCAGTTCTCCGCTGCTTTAAAAGACTCCTTCTTGTATTCATCAGTGGAGCGTCTGCAGTAATGCGGACTCTGCACAGATCCGTCGTGGTCAAGAGAGCTGAGCCAAAAGGCGAAGCTCTCGATTTACCAGTCGATTTTCGTTCCTACCCTCACCTATGGTCATGAGCTTTGGGTAGAACAAGATCGTGGGTACAAGCGGCCGAAATGAGTTTCCTCCGTAGGGTGGTTGGGCTCTCCCTTAGAGATAGGGTTAGAAGCTCAGTTATCCGGAGGGAGCTCGGAGTAGACCCGCTGCTCCTCCGCATCGAGAGCAGCCAGATGAGGTGGCTCGGGCATCTAATCAGTATGCCTCCCGGACGCCTCCCTGGTGAGGTGTTCAGGGCACGTCCCACCGGTAGGAGACCCCGAGGAAGACCCAGGACACGCTGGAGAGACTACGTCTCTCAGCTGGCCTGGGAACGCCTCGGGATCCCCCGGGAAGAGCTGGACGAAGTGGCTGGGGAGAGGAAAGTCTGGGCTTCCCTGCTTAGGCTGCTGCCCCCGCGACCCGACCCCGGGTAAGCGGAAGAGGATGGACGGACTTCTTGTATTCTCTGGATGATTTTGGCGACCTCAGTGTGGATGTCTGTATGACAATGTTTGATTCACTCTGCACTGAGATTTTGGACTCCATGGGCCCCATCTTGCGGTCGACGCATGTGTCTTTGTTAGTTTCCCCTGGCGGAGTTGTCATTTTCCCGCCCTGCGTTGTTAATTATTATTGTTTAAATAGCAAATGCACTTGCACCAGTCTGTGCGCCTATGGGCGTGTTGGTCTCAAAATGAGGTGTGGTCAGGCAAATTGGTGTTGCGTTGCTATTTTGAGGCAACGCTACTGACCAAAAAAAAAACAGGTCTAAAGTCACTGGTGCATATGTTACTGTTATTTAAGGGGCGCATATGCTCCTAGGCAGGGCCGGCCCAAGGCATAAGCGAACTGAGCAGCTGCTTAGGGCCCCGTGACCACTAGGGGGCCCCCAAGAGCAACTAACTTAAAAAATAAAAAAGCAATTAATTATATTTTTTCCATGTGTGCGTGATGATGATTCATATATTATCAAATGTACGTTCTTGTACAACCCCCCCCCCCAAAAAAAAAACCCAACAACAACATCATGTTAACAGAGTCTGTTACACTCTGCTTGATATCAAGCAGAGTGTAGTTTCCTACTGCCTCGCTGCTTGAAATTTGACCTCCGCTAGTAATGTGTGCAGTGGACCCAACCGTGCGGTGCACACTCAGCATCTAGGAGCTAGGAGCAGGTGAAGATGTCACAAAAAAAGGACTTACCCCTCAGGGGCAGAAAAGAGAAAAAAGAAGAAAGATGAAGAGGAGAAAAAAACGACAAGATAAAGGTATGTCTCGGTAATGTAACATTTGGTGTCAAGGAGATTTTGAAAAGTTCCCTGAAATCAGGAAAGTCCCTAATTATTGTTGACATTTTGTTTCAAATACGTTAGCCTATTGTAGCAAATTTGCTAGCTAACATTAGTTCAAAATGTCTTACTACTTCTCTTGTGGGTAGGGTAGATAGCTTATCTTACTATTCAAGCTAACGTTTTTGTGTTTGTGTAATACTTTGAAAAGTTAATTCTCAGTGTATATATATTATTCTGGGTCGCTTTTTGGCATCAAAACAACGTTTCTGATAACAACGTTTGATAGCAAATGTTTAATAACTAACGTTAATTACAAACGCGGTGACGTTTGCTAGCAATATGGTTTTGCATTAATGAATTAATTTAGTTAACTTATAGTTTGAGGTATGTTGTTTGCAATTGTTTGCTGCAGAGCACAGTAATTTATGTGAGTAAATAAACATATTCCTTTTACATCAACTCCCTGTTATGCTCATACATTATATGAAACTTCCCCAGGAGCACTGTTAAAGTATTTTGGAGGAGGCAGTGACTCAGTCCAGGGGCAATCCACCTCCTCAGGAGCAGCCAAGGCTGATGAATCAGGTAATCGAAAAACTGTCACCATATATATTTAATTTCTAGTCAAATTATCTCATTAAGATGTAATAATATAAAATATAATCATATGACAAGGGACATGTTTTTCATCTCAGGTCCATCTCTATCCTCTGCTACATCCACTGTACCCACTGTCCTCTCTGCAACCTCAGCTGTACCTGGTAAGTTAACAACAAAACAGCCTTTATAATTGCTCAGTGTACTGCAGAATATTCTGAGATTAATAATTTTGTCCAAAAATATTATTTTAATTTCCCTATAGGTCCTTCATCTTTGGTCATCGAGAATGATGTGTCTTCTTCAGCATCCAGTTTGCAGCAGGGATCAGCAGCTCCGCCAGTGGACCCAGCTGAGTGTCCCTCTTTCCTGTCAGACTCAGAAAGGACTGAACAGGTATTAAGAGGGCCACTGCCTATAAAGGACACATTCACATTCCCGAAGAGACATTTTTACATAGTTTTCAGACGTAATTATTTAACTTTCTATTTTATTTGATATTTCTTTGTTTATTTTATTCAATGCTGTGTTTTTTACATATAAAAGTCAAATGTTTGAATTACAGGAGTGTGTTTTGTATTTCCCTCCCTATTTTTACCAAAGATTTTGCACATTTTTACATAGTTTTCAGACCTAATTCAATTTAATATTTTATTTATCAACCATTTGTGTTATCTTGTTTTTGGTGCCTGTTGATTTTCATCATTAAGTATTTGTTGTTGTATTTTTATTTTATTTAATACTGTCTGTTTTTGTATATATGGTGTTGCAGTTTATTTAAAATAATAATAATAAAGCAGATTGTGTTTACAGTAAATGATTAGTTTATTTTGTTACTTTTAATTGACCTAGATGACATTCAGTATCCCACTTAGTACTATATCACTTTGAATATTAAGTGTTAATCAACCCCAGGCTGCTCTTGTAGCTGAATTTGCTACCATTTCAGATTAAAAACCATAGATGGGTAAAACATGCCGGGCTGCTCTTTGAGGTTTTATGTATTGATTCTCTGTGTGGCCAGTAGGGGGAGTTGCTGACTTTGCCAAATATTAATTGAAAGATTTTTCTGTAAGTTTGCAAATGTGGTGTGTGCTTCCATTCCATTAATCACTGTTGATTACAATCTAACTACAACAAAAAGTTTTCACATTTAGTTTTACAAGTGTATTCATAATGACGGAGTAGAATAAGTAGAATACGTTTATAGTAGGTGTGTGAATGATCAATAATCATTATTATTGGCAGTAATAGAGGGCCCCAAAATCAAATTTTGCTTAGGGCCCCATGGAGGCTTGGGCCGGCCCTGCTCCTAGGCAGGTATATAGGAGCAGACACTGTGCTTGTTACGCACACAGCCACGCAGCAGCACATAAACAGGACCACAATGTGAATTTGTATTATGATGTACATCAACATATTAAAAATACCTGTCATATTAGTTAGTCATAATATTTATCAGATTTAATTAATTGTAACAAATGGAGAGCGCCGTTGTGGACAGTCCTAACAACCTATGAAAGTCTGCAGCCTCTGAGATGCTGCACAGAGCGCAGTGCCATTACGCACAGCCACTCACTGTTTATTAAATCAGCTGATGACACCAGGCTGCTACAGTATAACATACAAACAATATACACACACCTCTACACTCATCACACTGGTCGGTTATATCTCCATATTCTTCCTTTATATGAATTAAATGTGAGGACTTTCAGCAAAAGTAACTCATGTTATATTATTGAAACACATTGCTCCTGGATATTAAAGGGAATGGGAGATGACACTCTGATTGATTTACCGCGTGATACGCCCAAAACACGGCTATGATTAATGAGGGGACTTAAGGCTATCCTTTTTAGAACATGCGCCTGGCACAGTGACCATTTTTCCGCCGTTAAAATAGCAAAAGTGGATTTGTATACACCCAAAAGGTACTTGCGCCACGTGCTTCATGCCATGCAACGCTATAGATCATTAAAATAAGGCCCTAGAGCTCCCATGACTTTATAGCGTGTAAAGCCACAGACTGAGCCTTGGCTGAATGAGTCCACTCGTTCGCTCAGATGCACATGTAGACAGGCAGAAAGAAAGTGGAAAAAGGTAAAACTCCAAATTTCTTGAGATCTCCTACGTGACTGTCTGCTAACTTATCAGCAGGCTGTTAAAGGTGCAAAAAATGGAATATTTTTCCCCACTTGTCTCCGCAAATGCTCACAAACCACAGGTTCTTTTCAATGTATTGGATTCTCTTGTGAATCCTTGTGATGTTGTCTGTATTGAGCTTTCTTCTTCTCTGTGCAAGGATTTTCTGCAGTTCTTCATCAATAAGATTTCTGCTCTTAGGTCCATGCTCCCTCAGTCTGCTCAGGACCCCTTAGTTCCCACAGCAAGCTCAGCTGTCCTGTTTCTCTCTCTACACTCATTGAAATAGTGGAACACTTGGTGTTCTGCTAACCGCCCATCCGACAGCATTCCATCCCGCTTGTTTATAGGTTTGCAGCTCAGTTGAGTCTTTTATTTTGTTTTTTATAAATCGGGTCTCAGCTCTGGATGTGTTCCATCTTCCTTCAAACATGCCACGGTGCAGCTTCTTTTGAAAAAGAAAGAATTGGATCCCTCGGTTTTGTCTAATTTTAGGCCAATTTCCAAACTCCCTTTTATTTCCATGATTTTAGAGAAAGTCGTTTCTAACCAACTCCAAGAAGTTTTAAAAGGGTCAGTGTGAATTGTTTTAGTCTAAGCCTCTTCACAGCACTGAAACTGCTCTTTTAAACGTTTTTAATGATCTTTTGTTAAACCTTGATTCTGGTAACTGTGCCTTTTTAATTCTTCTTGACCTGACAGTTTGTCACAGTGGACAAACGCCGCAGTGTCACAATTCTCCTATCACGCCTTGAACACTATGTAGGCATCGAAGCTTTGAGTTGGTTTAAATTGTACCTCCCTGAGAGATCCTTCTCTGTGCGCATGGGCCAGTTTTCTCCACAGTGGCCCCTCTGACCTGCAGGGCCCCTCCTTTTATATGCTACCCCTGGGGTTGATTTTTAGGAAGCATCGTATTCCTTTTCACTGCTTTGCTGATGATGTGCAGGTGTATTTGCTGTTAATGGTCCCTATGAAAGATTCTCTTCAGGCCATGCTTAACTGCATGAGTGACATTAAAGCATGAATGGATTTAAACTTCTTAAAACTAAATGAAAACAAAACAGAGGTTGTCCTGTTTAGTCACCCTGACCTGGTTCAGGTCCTTGCCAGCTCCCTTGGCCCACTAGCACCTTACATAGGATCCCACACCAGGAATCTTGGTGTGATTATTGATGGTGCTTTTAAATTAGACAAACAGGTCAGCTCAATGGTCAAGTCTAGCTTTTTTCAGCTAAGGCTTTTAGCCAAAGTTAAATCCTATCTAAGCCAGAAAGATCTTGAAAAAGTTATCTATGCTTATATTACATCTCACTTAGATTATTGCAAGAAACGTGAGCACATAACTCCGGTGCTCTCTTCACTTCACTGGCTTCCAGTTAGGTACAGGATTGATTTTAAGATTCTTTTATTTGTTTTCAAGTCTCTGAATGGGCTGGCCCTGAAAAACCTGTGGAACGCATTACCTCTTACTGTGCAAACTGCGAATAGCCTCTCCACTTTTAAAACACAACTTAAAACACACTTGTTCACCTTGGCCTTTGGCAGAGTATAGCCGCTTTATTGGGTGTTTTATCTGTTATATTTCTCTGTATTACGGTTTTGTTTTTATTGTTTTTTATTGCTTTTATTATTTTTATTGTTTCTGCTTATTTTACTGTAAAGCACTTTCGTAGGCAGCTGGCTGTTTTAAATGTGCTATATAAATAAAGATGACATTGACACTGACATTATTACGAATAACCAAACTCACTCCTTCCAGCTCTAACAGTAAATTAAAATTCATTCATGATTTTTGTGAGTTTTTTAGGGAACCACTGCTCTACACACACACACACACATACACACACACATATATATATACACACACACACACATAGTGCTAGTCAAATGTTTGGACACACTTTCTCATTGAAATGAATGGGGAAGTACATATACATCTTATCGCAAAAAAGTACTGGTTGTGCCTGTGGCCTATTAAAACAGTTAACATCACGAAGAAAATTATTAGATAATACACATTTTTATATTTGATAAAAGGTCAAGCACTCACTTCACAAAGCCAGATTTAACATGGAAAAACTACTACATGTCATGTGATTGAAGAATCAGATGATGGAGGGCTAATGATGAGGGGCAGAGAGAGAGAGAGAGAGAGAGAGAGAGAGAGAGAGAGAGAGAGAGAGAGAGAGAGAGAGAGAGAGAGAGAGAGAGAGAGAGAGAGAGAGAGAGAGAGAGAGAGAGAGAGAGAGGAGGAGAGGAGGAGTTGATGAAATGTTACCTACCTGTTTGCCGACATCCTCCAGGGGTGTTGCCATAGTGTGCTCTGCAAAAAAGATTGGATATATAACTTAAATGCACAGGCTGTGTCTTAAATATAGTACACTATACTTATGCACCAGCATTTCATGAGAGTCCAAACTCCATGTGAGACATGACACTACAGAGCAGGGATATCGATACTGCTACACTTATCGATACTCTTAATTGGTCCAGTTCTTTATAAATGGTAAATGGACTTCATTTATAAAGCGCCTTTCCAGTCTTCTGACCATTCAAAGCACCTTCACACTACAAGTCACATTTACACACTGTTGGCACAGCCATCAGAAGCAATTTGGGTTTCAGTATCTTGTCAAGAAAAAGTTTTCCCCTATGCTGGGCATGGTATTCAAGAGAATGACATGTTGGGTTCTGTCTCTATAGGGAGGAGGACAAAGGACAGGATGAATGACTTACTGATATTTTCCTCATCCTAAACTTCACTCAGTGTTTCAATGTCAGGAATATTATTTATTTATATTTCATGTTAGATCTGTATCCACTGAGATATTTATTATCGAGTTTGTATAGTGCTGGTAAACTTTACTCTTACTTCTTTAGAAACAATCTTTTGTTTTATTTAAAATATAAAATTAATTCAAATCCTGTTCTGAATTTATTATTTTTACAAAATAGTTTAAAAAAAACTATTCTTTAGTAGACCTAATGAAAAAGACAAAACAAAAAATCCTTAAAATATTTGTCAGAGTCGAAGAGAGATTTACTTTTGTGTAATATTCATGATAACCAAGATAATGATGAAAAGAAAAGTTTACAAAATGTAGTCTTACCAATCCTAATGGTGTCTTTGAAGTACTTAACTTCACCATTAGTATTCTCTTCTTCTTGTTCCAGTGCAGGGTTGGTCTGTTTGAGAATGATGGGACAGACCAAGTCTCGACCAATATCCACCATAGGGTTTTTCTGCAGTCTGGGGAATCATAAGAATAGTTTTAAATAGTTATACCAACTTTACTTGGTATATCTACCATGCAAATGTACAAAACTTCAGAAGGGACTTCAGAGGGTTGTGGTTCAAGATGAGCATTTATGACAAGTATTGCTAGTTGGAGAAGAGCTCTGTGGTAAGGATGCCTCCACCTGCCCCATGAGGAGAAGCACAGGCTATGGGAGATGTTGGATTGAGACAGTAGTAGCTTCAGTCTTCTTTTGGATTTATTGTTTGGGTATGGATTATCAGAAGGAAACATTTTTTTCTGTCTGGTACGTACAGACAAACATGTGGACAGACGTACAGATGTACAGACAGACAGACAGGTCAGTCAGTCAGTGAGTACCCTGAATACCAACAGCAACTGTTTTGGGCCTCTTTCACCCAAAGTCCACAACCATCTCTTTAGTCTATGAAAGAAAGCTGAGGCTGCTGATCCACCAGCGCCTTGACTGACAACACCAGTTGTGGTGCTTGTGGAAGTGCAGTTAAAGTATCGGTAGGGCCCTATAAAATCTGTTTTATTTTTTCCCAAATTCCGTTTTATTTTTTCCCAAATTCTGTTTTTTCCGTTTTAATTTTTGTGAATTCCGTTTTTCCATTTTAATTTTTGTGAATCCTGTTTTTTTACCTTTTACTCTTATTTTACTAACAAAAACTGTGTTTTTTTGCAAAACAACAGTTCACCTGGCACGAGAACTGCTCGGCTCTGTACTGAGGGGTTAGAGTCAAATGGGGAATGGGCTCAGTGTGTGGAGGGGCTTGTTGTGCCACCCAGATTTGCTTCCCTCCGTGCAGTTTTCCCCAGACATACGTTCCTCTTCCACACGAAAACAGCATTTCAGTCAAATTATGTCAAATTACGCGATATTCCATGTTAAAACTAAATTCTGTTTTAATCGGCCAATTCCGCAATTCCATCCGCAATTCCGTGATTGTGGAAATCATAGGGCCCTATATCCGTTTCCTCATTATATAAGCATCTTCTTAACTTGGAAATTAAAAAAGCGGAACTGACAAGAAACGTTAAATGGAGCCGTGAAAGAAATCTCTTTTGCTATAAAACTTGGATCATAGTAATAGATAATGTCAACTAAAATGGAATGTAAATATTTAAACCAGCAAATACAGTATCTCACAAAAGTGAGTACACCCCTCACTTTTTTGCAAATATTTTATTATATCTTTTCATGGGACAACATTATAGAAATGAAACTTTGATATAACTTAAAGTAGTGAGTGTACAGCTTGTATAGCAGTATAGATTTACTGTCCTCTGAAAATAACTCAACTTACATCCATTAATGTCTAAACAGCTGGTAACACAAGTCAGTACACCTCACAGTGAACATGTCCAAATTGTGCCCAAACTGTCAATATTTTGTGTGACCACCATCATTATCTAGCACTGCCTTAACCCTCTTGGGCATGGAATTCACCAGTGCTGCACAGGTTGCTGCTGGAATCCTCTTCCACTCCTCCATGATGACATCACGGAGCTGGTGGATGTTAGACACCTTGCGCTCCTCCACCTTCCGCCTGAGGATCCCCCACAGGTGCTCAATTGGGTTTAGGTCTGGAGACATAATTGGCCAGTCCATCACCTTCACCTTTAGCCAACTGCCTTTCCTCAGCAAGGCAGTTGTCATCTTGGAGGTGTGTTTGGGGTCATTATCATGTTGGAAAACTGCTCTGCAGCTCAGTTTCTGAAGGGAGGGGATCATGCTCTGCTTCAGAATGTCACAGTACATGTTTGCATTCATGTTTCCTTCAATAAACTGCAGCTCCCCAGTGCCGGCAGCACTCATGCAGCCCCAGACCATGACGCTACCACCACCATGCTTGACTGTAGGCAAGACACAGTTGTCTTTGTACTCCTCACCAGGGTGCCTCCACACATGCTTGACACCATCTGAGCCAAACAAGTTGATCTTGGTCTCATCAGACCACAGGACTTGGATCCAGTAAGCCATGTTCTTGGACTGCTTGTCTTCAGCAAACTGTTTCCGGGCTTTCTTGTGCATCAGCTTCAGAAGAGGCTTTCTTCTGGGACGACGGCCATGCAGACCAATGTGATGCACTGTGCGTCGTATGGTCTGAGCACTGACACGCTCACCCTCCACCTCTTCAACCTCTGCAGCAATGCAGGTAGCACTCATTCGTTGATTTTTTGAAGCCAACCTCTGGATATGACGCTGAGCACGTGGACTCAGCTTCTTTGGTCGACCCTGGCGAGGCCTGTTCCAAGTGGAACCTGTCCTGGAAAATCGCTGTATGATCTTGGCCACCGTGTTGTAGCTCTGTTTCAGAGTATTAGCAATCTTTTTATAGCCTAGGCCTTCTTTATGAAGAGCAACAATTACTTTTTTCAGGTCCTCAGAGAGTTCTTTGCCATGAGGTGCCATGTTGAATATCCAGTGACCAGTATGAGAGAGAAAACCCCAGATTTAACAGCCCTGCTCCCCATTCACACCTGAAACCTTGCAACACTAACGAGTCACATGACACCAGGGAGGGATAACGACACAGTTAGGCACAATTTGGACATGTTCACTGTGAGGTGTACACACCTGTGTTACCAGCTGTTTAGACATTAATGGATGTAAGTTGAGTTATTTTCAGAGGACAGTAAATCTATACTGCTATACAAGCTGTACACTCACTACTTTAAGTTATATCAAAGTTTCATTTCTATAATGTTGTCCCATGAAAAGATATAATAAAATATTTGCAAAAAAGTGAGGGGTGTACTCACTTTTGTGAGATACTGTACATAAACCGTGGCAAGAGTGGAAAGGGACACAGCTTAACATAGGCTCAACAGATAAAGAATAATATAACTAAAACTTAACTGGATTTAGTGACATGTCTATGGGCTGAAATATGTGCCACCAGAAACTGAATCTGAATCACATAATTAGGGGGCCAAGCCCAAGGGGACGAGGAAACGCGTATGCAAGCAGACGCATTTCCTAGTACCAGCGGTGCTAGGAACCCTATTGTTTTTGTGTTGATTTTTATTATTAGAGCCCGAGCGCTGACCAGCGCCAGGGCGAAGCCCTATTGTATCTGTCAAGATTATTAGGGCCCGAGCGCTGACAAGCGCGAAGCCCTATTGTAATTGTCCGGATTATTAGGGCCCGAGCGCTGACCAGCGCGAAGCCCTATTGTATCTGTCCGGATTATTAGGGCCCGAGCGCTGACCAGCGCGAAGCCCTATTGTTTTTGCCATGATTATTATTAGGGCCCAAGCACTACAGTGCGAAGGCCCTATTGTAATCGTACCGATTATTAGGGCCCAAGCACTACAGTGCGAAGGCCCTATTGTAATCGTACCGATTATTAGGGCCCAAGCACTACAGTGCGAAGGCCCTATTGTAATCGTACCGATTATTAGGGCCCGAGCGCTGACCAGCGCGAAGCCCTATTGTTTTTGCCATGATTATTCTTCTTCTCCCACAACAATGGCCTTTTTGCCCCCCTGAACGTGCCTTAAAAGTCACCAAAATTTGCACGCAAGCCACTTGGCGAAAATTTTGATATTTTATGGTTTGCAGAAATGGGCGTGGCAAAATGGCTCTCTAGCGCCCCCTTGAGAAATGAAAAAAATCGAGCCCCTCGAGACAGATTGACATAGAGAAACAAAACTTGGTACACATGTTCATCATGTCAAGCCGCACCAAAAAGTCTCTTGGACACATACCCTAACACCAACAGGAAGTCGGCCATTTTGAATCAAATTATTGATTTTAATGTCAAATTTGGCATCATATTTGAGCGAACTAGTCCTACAGTTTTCTTCCCATCCACTTCAAATTCACACAGGATCATCTTGAGACATTGGAGATGAAAATTTCTCAAAAGCTTTTCCCCTCGTCATTCCTGGTTGCCGTGGTGACGCGGCGAATTTCGATGCTTCGCCATGAAATTTCAAACTCTCATAACTTGACTCCACATGGTCTGAGCTTTCCCAAATTTAATATGCTTGTTCAGCGTCCTGGTCTGAACACATGTACAGTCTCATATTTAGTGACAGCCATAGCGCCCCCTACTGGCAACAGGAAGTCACTTGCGTCATTTGTTTATTAATTACTCCCATAATCTTAAGTATTTCCACCTGAAATTGACTCAGCTGAGACATAAGACCTTGGTGATGCTACATTCTGCAACTCGTGACCCATCATCAAATACCGTTGCCATGACAACGCATTCAACGCCATGAAAATACGATTACAGTTTTCAGAGGCAAAAGATGCTTCCACGGTAACGAAACTCAACACACACGTCTGGAGTGGCTTCATTAAACATCCTATATACTTCAATGGGATGGGCGTGACTAAATGCCTCAATAGCGCCCCCTTGAATATTTCAAAATTGAACCTCAGCCTTCCCGATTGACATAGAAGAATGAAATTCGGTAGGTTTATGTATCATCTCCAGACGCACAAAAACGCCATTTGGACCTATACCATAAGTCCAACAGGAAGTCGGCCATCTTGGGAAAAATATTCAATTTTGGTGAATTTTTTGGTCATTTCCAGGCCTCATATTTGAACGCACTAGTCCTAGCAATTTCATCCCATCCACTTCAAATTCACACAGAGTCATCTTGAGACATTGGAGATGAAAAGTTATCAAAAGCTTTTTCGTCCGTCATTCCTGGTTGCCATGGTGACATGGCGAATTTCGATGTCTCGCCATGAAATTTCAAACCCTCATAACTTGACTCCACATGGTCTCAGCTTTACCAAATTTCAGATGCTTGTTCAGTGTCCTGGTCTGAACACATGTACAGTCTCATATTTAGTGACAGTCATAGCGCCACCTACTGGCAACAGGAAGTCACTTGCTTCATTCTTTCACTAATTATTACTCCCATAATCTTAAGTATTTACACCTGAAATTGACTCAGCTGAGACATAACACTAGTTATCAAAATCTTTTTTATGACTTCTTCCTGTTGGGCGTGGCTGTGCAGACAATTTCGATGCTTCGCCATAAAGCAGGAAGTCCTTATAACTCCTACATGCATTGTCTGATCTACACCAAATTCATCATGCATGTAGAGGGTCCCACCCTGAACACATCTATGCATCAATACTGTGTCAAATACACAGCGCCACCTACTGGACACAGGAAGTCAGCCTCATATGACAAACATTATCCGATTTACATGAAATTTAGAGGATGTGTTCTCTACATCATACACTGCAACATGACATGTAATTGGTGGGTGATCTCTAGCCCCACCTAGTGGACACATGCAATGTGACTTAGCCCCATCACACAGTGTTCATTACAAGCCCCGGTGCAAAGACGTCTACGTGCCCGCTGTGTCTGCCGTGTGACTGCAGCACGCACCGACATGCGCGTACAAGGCGGTGCATGGGGGCGCGAGGGCCCGTTCATCACTGCTTGCAGTTTTAATTATTATTCCGTTTTTTATTTTTCTCCCAAAACAACGCTCTTTTTGCCCCCCTGAACGTGCCCCAAAAGTCACCAAAGTTTCCACGCAAGCCAGACCCGGCGAAAAATTTGATATTTTATGGTTTGCATAAACGGGCGTGCTAAAATGGCTCTCTAGCGCCACCTGCAAAATCAAGAAAATCGAGCCCCTCGCCACAGATTGACATAGAGCAACGAAACTTGGTACACATGTTCAACATGTCAAGACGCACCAAAAAGTCTCTTGGACACATACCCTAACACCAACAGGAAGTCGGCCATTTTGAATGAAAATATTGATTTTAATGCAAATTGTGGCATCATATTTGAACAAACTACTCCTAGAGTTTTCTTCCCATCCACTTCAAATTCACACAGATTCATCTTGAGACATTGGAGATGAAAAGTTATCAAAAGCTTTTTCCCACATCATTCCTGGTTGCCGTGGTGACGCGGCGAATTTCGATGCTTCGCCATGAAATTTCAAACCCTCATAACTTGACTCCACATGGTCTGAGCTTTTCCAAATTTCAGATGCTTGTTCAGTGTCCTGGTCTGAACACATGTACAGTCTCATATTTAGTGACAATCATAGCGCCCCCTACTGGCAACAGGAAGTCACTTGCTTCATTCTTTCACTAATTACTCCCATAATCTTGATCCCATCCACTTCAAATTCACACAGGATCATCTTGAGACATTGGAGATGAATAGTTATCAAAAGCTTTTTCCCTCGTCATTCCTGGTTGCCGTGGTGACGTGGCGAATTTCGATCCTTCGCCATGAAAATTCAAACCCTCATAACTTGACTCCACATGGTCTGAGCTTTTCCAAATTTAATATGCTTGTTCAGTGTCCCCGTCTGAACACATGTACAGTCTCATATTTAGTGACAGTCATAGCGCCCCCTACTGGCAACAGGAAGTCACTTGCTTCATTCTTTCACTAATTACTCCCATAATCTTAAGTATTTACACCTGAAATTGACTCAGCTGAGACATAAGACCTTGGTGATGCTACATTCTGCAACTCGTGACCCATCATCAAAATACTGTTGCCATGACAACGCATTCAACGCCATGAAATACGATTACAGTTTTCAGAGGCAAAGGATGCCTCCACGGTAACGAAACTCAACACACACGTCTGGAGTGGGGTCATTTCACATCCTATATACTTCAATGGGATGGCCGTGACTAAATGGCTCAATAGCGCCCCCTTGAATATTTCATAATTCAACCTCAGACTTCCCGATTGACATAGAAGAATGAAATTCGGTAGGTTTATGTATCATCTCCAGACGCACAAAAACGCCATTTGGAACCATACCCTAAGTCCAACAGGAAGTCGGCCATCTTGGGAAAAATGCTCAATTTTGGTGAGTTTTGTGGTCATTTCCAGGCCTCATATTTGAACAAACTAGTCCTAGGGATTTCATCCCATCCACTTCAAATTCACACAGAGTCATCTTGAGACATTGGAGATGACAAGTTATCAAAAGCTTATTTATGACTTCTTCCTGTTGGGCTTGGCTGTGCAAACAATTTCGATGCTTCGCCATGAAGCAGGAAGTCCTTATAACTCCTACAGACATTGTCCCGTCTATACCAAATTGATCACACATGTAGAGGGTCCCACCCTGAACACATCTATGCATCAATACTGCTTCATATACACAGCGCCACCTACTGGACACAGGAAGTCAGCCTCACATGACAAACATTATCCGATTTACATGAAATTTAGAGGATGTGTTCTCTACATCATACACTGCAACATGACATGTAATTGGTGGGTGATCTCTAGCGCCACCTAGTGGACACATGCAATGTGACTTAGCCCCATCACACAGTGTTCATTACAAGCCCCGGTGCCAAGACGTCTACTTGCCCGCTGTGTCTGCCATGTGACTGCAGCACGCACCGACATGCGCGTACAAGGCGGTGCATGGGGGCGCGAGGGCCCGTTCATCACTGCTTGCAGTTTTAATTAGGGCCCGAGCGCTGACCAGCACGAAGCCCTATTGTTTTTGCCATGATTATTAGGGCCCGAGCGCTGACCAGCGCGAAGCCCTATTGTATCTGTCCGGATTATTATTTTTCTTCTCCCAAAACAACGCCCTTTTTGCCCCCCTGAACGTGCCTTAAAAGTCACCAAAGTTTGCACGCAAGCCAGACCCGGCAAAAATTTTGATATTTTATGGTTTGCACAAATGGGCGTGCCAAAATGGCTCTCTAGCGCCCCCTATTGAATATAAAAATGTGAGAGATTGACGTACATGAACGAAATTTGGTATATATATGTATCATGTGCAGACGCACAAAAAAGTCAGTGGGGCCCATGACGTCACTCCAACAGGAAGTCGGCCATTTTGAAAAATATGTGCGATTTTGGCGTTTTCCACTCCTCGTACTTTAACGAACTAGTCCTAGAGATTTCATCTCATCCACTTCAAATTCACACAGAGTCATCTTGAGACATTGGAGATGAAAAGTTATCAAAAGCTTTTTCGTCCGTCATTCCTGGTTGCCGTGGTGACGCGGCGAATTTCGATGCTTCGCCATGAAATTTCAAACCCTCATAACTTGACTCCACATGGTCTGAGCTTTACCAAATTTAATATGCTCGTTCAGCGTCCTGGTCTGAACACATGTACAGTCTCATATTTAGTGACAGTCATAGCGCCACCTACTGGCAACAGGAAGTCACTTGCGTCATTTGTTCATGAATTATTCCCATAATCTTAAGTATTTCCACCTGAAATTCACTCAGCTGAGACATAAGACCTTGGTGATGCTACAGTCTGTAACTCGTGACCCATCATCAAATACCGTTGCCATGACAACGCATTCAACGCCATGAAAATACGATTACAGTTTTCAGGGGCAAAGGATGCCTCCACGGTAACAAAAGTCAACACACACGTCTGGAGTGGGTTCATTTCACATCCTATATACTTCAATGGGATGGGCGTGACTAAACAGCTCAACAGCGCCCCCTTGAATATTTCAAAATTGAACCTCAGCCTTCCCGATTGACATAGAACAATGAAATTCGGTAGGTTTATGTATCATCTCCAGACGCACAAAAACGCCATTTGGACCTATACCCTAGGTCCAACAGGAAGTCGGCCATCTTGGGAAAAATGCTCAATTTTGGTGCATTTTTTGGTCATTTCCAGGCCTCATATTTGAACGCACTAGTCCTAGGGATTTCATCCCATCCACTTCAAATTCACACAGAGTCATCTTGAGACATTGGAGATGACAAGTTATCAAAAGCTTTTTCCCTCGCCATTCCTGGTTGCAGTGGTGAAGCGGCGAATTTCGATGCTTCGCCATGAAATTTCAAACCCTCATAACTTGACTCCACATGGTCTGAGCTTTTCCAAATTTAATATGCTTGTTCAGCATCCTAGTCTGAACACATGTACAGTCTGATATTTAGTGACAGCCATAGCGCCACCTACTGGCAACAGTAAGTCACTTGCTTCATTCGTTGACTAATTACTCCCATAATCTTAAGTATTTACACCTGAAATTAACTCAGCTGAGACATAAGACCTTGGTGATGCTACATTCTGCGACCGAGCCGCAGCCCGACATGCGTGGGGGCGCGAGGGCCCGTTCATCACTGCTTGCAGTTTTAATTATTATTCTCTTTATTTTTCTTCTGACAAAGTAACTGCCTTTTTCCCCCACTAAACGTGCCCCGAAACTCACCAAAGTTTGCATGCAAGTCAGACCCGGCGAAAAATTTGATATTTTATGGTTTGCATAAATGGGCGAGGCAAAATGGCTCTGTAGCGCCACCTGCAAAATCAATAAAAGCGAGCCCCTCGTGACAGATTGACATAGAGAAACGAAACTTGGTACACATGTTCAACATGTCAAGACGCACCAAAAAGTCTCTTGGACACATACCCTAACACCAACAGGAAGTCGGCCATTTTGAATCAAAATATTGATTTTAATGCAAATTGTGGCATCATATTTGAATGCACTACTCCTAGAGTTTTCTTCCCATCCACTTCAAATTCACACAGGATCATCTTGAGACATTGGAGATGAAAAGTTATCAAAAGGTTTTTCCCCCGTCATTCCTGGTTGCCGTGGTGACGCGGCGAATTTCGATGCTTCGCCATGAAATTTCAAACCCTCATAACTTGACTCCACATTGTCTGAGCTTTATCAAATTTCAGATGCTTGTTCAGGGTCCTGCTCTGAACACATGTACAGTCTCATATTTAGTGACAGTCATAGCGCCCCCTACTGGCAACAGGAAGTCACTTGCTTCATTCTTTCACTAATTACTCCCATAATCTTCATCCCATCCACTTCAAATTCACACAGGATCATCTTGAGACATTGGAGATGAAAAGTTATCAAAAGGTTTTTCCCTCGTCATTCCTGGTTGCCGTGGTGACGTGGCGAATTTCGATCCTTCGCCATGAAAATTCAAACCCTCATAACTTGACTCCACATGGTCTGAGCTTTTCCAAATTTAATATGCTTGTTCAGTGTCCCAGTCTGAAAAAATGTACAGTCTCATATTTTGTTACAGTCATAGCGCCCCCTACTGGCAACAGGAAGTCACTTGCTTCATTCTTTCACTAATTACTCCCATAATCTTAAGTATTTACACCTGAAATTGACTCAGCTGAGACATGAGACCTTGGTGATGCTACATTCTGCAACTCGTGACCCATCATCAAATACTGTTGCCATGACAACGCATTCAACGCCATGAAATACGATTACACTTTTAAGGGGCAAAGGATGCCTCCACGGTAACGAAACTCAACACACACGTCTGGAGTGGGGTCATTTAACATCCTATATACTTCAATGGGATGGGTGTGACTAAATGGCTCAATAGCGCCCCCTTGAATATTTCAAATTTGAACCTCAGACTTCCTGATTGACGTAGAAGAATGCAATTCGGTAGGTTTATGTATCATTTCCAGACGCACAAAAACGCCATTTGGACCTATACCCTAAGTCCAACAGGAAGTCGGCCATCTTGGGAAAAATGCTCAATTTTGGTGAGTGTTTTGGTCATTTCCACGCCTCATATTTGAACGAACTACTCCTAGAGATTTCATCCCATCCACTTCAAATTCACACAGAGTCAGCTTGAGACATTGGAGATGACAAGTTATCAAAAGCTTTTTTATGACTTCTTCCTGTTGGGCGTGGCTGTGCAAACAATTTCGATGCTTCGCCATGAAGCAGGAAGTCCTTATAACTCCTACAGACATTGTCCCACCTACACCAAATTGATCACGCATGTAGAGGGTCCCGCCCTGAACACATCTATGCATCAATACTGCGTCAAATACACAGCGCCACCTACTGGACACAGGAAGTCAGCCTCACATGACAAACATTATCCTATTTACTTGAAATTTACAGGATGTGTTCTCCACATCACACACTGCAACATGACATGTAATTGGTGGGTGATCTCTAGCGCCACCTAGTGGACACATGCAATGTGACTTAGCCCCATCACACAACGTTCATTACGAGCACGGGTGCCAAGACGCCTACGTGCCCGCTGTGTCTGCCGTGTGCGTGCAGCATGCACCGACATGCGCGTACGGCACGGTGCATGGGGGCGCGAGGGCCCGTTCATCACTGCTTGCAGTTTTAATTAGGGCCCGAGCGCTGACCAGCGCGAAGCCCTATTGTTTTTGCCAAGATTATTATTATTTTTCTTCTCCCACAACAACGGCCTTTTTGACCCCCTGAACGTGCTCGAAAAGTCACCAAAGTTTGCACGCAAGCCAGACCCGGCGAAAATTTTGATATTTTATGGTCTGCACAAATGGCCGTGGCAAAATGGCTCTCTAGCGCCACCTGCAAAATCAAGAACGTCGAGCCCCTCGCGACAGATTGACATAGAGAAACGAAACTCGGTACACATGTTCAACATGTCAAGACGCACAAAAAAGTCTATGGGTTTCATGACGTCACTCCAACAGGAAGTCGGCCATTTTGAATCAAAATATTGATTTTAATGCAAATTGTGGCATCATATTTGAACAAACTAGTCCTAGAGTTTTCATCCCATCCACTTCAAATTCACACAGAGTCATCTTGAGACATTGGAGATGAAAAGTTATCAAAAGCTTTTTCCCACGTCATTCCTGGTTGCCGTGGTGACGCGGCGAATTTCGATGCTTCGCCATGAAATTTCAAACCCTCATAACTTGACTCCACATAGTCTGAGCTTTTCCAAATTTAATATGCTTGTTCAGCGTCCCAGTCTGAACACATGTACAGTCTCATATTTTGTGACAGTCATAGCGCCACCTACTGGCAACAGGAAGTCACTTGCTTCATTCGTTGACTAATTACTCCCATAATCTTAAGTATTTCCACCTGAAATTCACTCAGCTGAGACATAAGACCCTGGTGATGCTACATTCTGCAACTCATGACCCATCATCAAATACCGTTGCCATGACAACGCATTCAACGCCATGAAAATACGATTACAGTTTTCAGGGGCAAAGGATGCCTCCACGGTAACGAAACTCAACACACACGTCTGGAGTGGGGTCATTTCACATCCTATATACTTCAATGGGATGGCCGTGACTAAATGGCTCAATAGCGCCCCCTTGAATATTTCATGATTGAACCTCAGACTTCCCGATTGACATAGAAGAATGAAACTCGGTAGGGTAATGTATCATCTCCAGACGCACAAAAACGCCATTTGGACCCATACCCTAAGTCCAACAGGAAGTCGGCCATCTTGGGAAAAATGCTCAATTTTGGTGAGTTTTGTGGTCATTTCCAGGCCTCATATTTGAACGCACTATTCCTAGAGATTTCATCCCATCCACTTCAAATTCACACAGAGTCAGCTTGAGACATTGGAGATGACAAGTTATCAAAAGCTTTTTTATGACTTCTTCCTGTTGGGCGTGGCTGTGCAAACAATTTCGATGCTTCGCCATGAAGCAGGAAGTCCTTATAACTCCTACAGACATTGTCCCACCTACACCAAATTGCTCTCGCATGTAGAGGGTCCCGCCCTGAACACATCTATGCATCAATACTGCTTCATATACACAGCGCCACCTACTGGACACAGGAAGTCAGCCTCATATGACAAACATTATCCGATTTACATGAAATTTACAGGATGTGTTCTCCACATCACACACTGCAACATGACATGTAATTGGTGGGTGATCTCTAGCGCCACCTAGTGGACACATGCAATGTGACTTAGCCCCATCACACAGTGTTCATTACAAGCCCCGGTGCCAAGACGTCTACGTGCCCGCTGTGTCTGCCATGTAACTGCAGCATGCACCGACATGCGCGTACAAGGCGATGCGTGGGGGCGCGAGGGCCCGTTCATCACTGCTTGCAGTTTTAATTCTTCTTCTTCTCCCACAACAATGGCCTTTTTGCCCCCCTGAACGTGCCTTAAAAGTCACCAAAGTTTGCACGCAAGCCAGACCTGGCGAAAATTTTGATATTTTATGGTTTGCAGAAATGGGCGTGGCAAAATGGCTCTCTAGCGCCCCCTTGAGAAATGAAAAAAATCGAGCCCCTCGAGACAGATTGACATAGAGAAACGAAACTTGGTACACATGTTCATCATGTCAAGCCGCACCAAAAAGTCTCTTGGACACATACCCTAACACCAACAGGAAGTCGGCCATTTTGAATCAAATTATTGATTTTAATGCCAAATTTGGCATCATATTTGAGCGAACTAGTCCTAGAGATTTCATCCCATCCACTTCAAATTCGCACAGAATCATCTTGAGACTTTGGAGATGAAAAGTTATCAAAAGCTTTTTCCCCTGCCATTCCTGGTTGCCGTGGTGAAGCGGCGAATTTCGATGCTTCGCCATGAAATTTCAAACCCTCATAACTTGACTCCACATGGTCTGAGCTTTTCCAAATTTCATATGCTTGTTCAGTGTCCCGGTCTGAACACATGTACAGTCTCATATTTAGTGACAGTCATAGCGCCCCCTACTGGCAACAGGAAGTCACTTGCGTCATTTGTTCATTAATTACTCCCATAATCTTTAGTATTTCCACCTGAAATTGACTCAGCTGAGACATAAGACCTTGGTGATGCTACATTCTGCAACTCATGACCCATCATCAAATACTGTTGCCATGACAACACATTCAGCGCCATGAAAATACGATTACAGTTTTCAGGGGCAAAGGATGCCTCCACGGTAACAAAACTCAATACACACGTCTGGAGTGTGATCATTAAACATCCTATATACTTCAATGGGATGGGCGTGGCTAAACGGCTCAACAGCGCCCCCTTGAATATTTCAAAATTGAACCTCAGCCTTCCCGATTGACATAGAAGAATGAAATTCGGTAGGTTTATGTATCATCTCCAGACGCACAAAAACGCCATTTGGAACCATACCCTAAATCCAACAGGAAGTCGGCCATCTTGGGAAAAATGCTCAATTTTGGTGAGTTTTGTGGTCATTTCCAGGCCTCATATTTGAACGCACTAGTCCTAGAGATTTCATCCCATCCACTTCAACTTCACACAGAGTCATCTTGAGACATTGGAGATGACAAGTTATCAAAAGCTTTTTTATGACTTCTTCCTGTTGGGTGTGGCTGTGCAAACAATTTCGATGCTTCGCCATGAAGCAGGAAGTCCTTATAACTCCTACAGACATTGTCCCACCTACACCAAATTGCTCACGCATGTAGAGGGTCCCACCCTGAACACATCTATGCATCAATACTGCTTCATATACACAGCGCCACCTACTGGCCACAGGAATTCAGCCTCATATGACAAACATTATCCGATTTATATGAAATTTACAGGATGTGTTCTCCACATCACACACTGCAACATGACATGTAATTGGTGGGTGATCTCTAGCGCCACCTAGTGGACACATGCAATGTGACTTAGCCCCATCACACAGTGTTCATTACAAGCCCAGGTGCCAAGACGTCTACGTGCCCGCTGTGTCTGCCATGTGACTGCAGCACGCACCGACATGCGCGTACAAGGCGGTGCGTGGGGGCGCGAGGGCCCGTTCATCACTGCTTGCAGTTTTAATTAGGGCCCGAGCGCTGACCAGCGCGAAGCCCTATTGTAATTGCCCGGATTATTAGGGCCCGAGCGCTGACCAGCGCGAAGCCCTATTGTTTTTGCCATGATTATTATTAGGGCCCGAGCGCTGACCAGCGCGAAGCCCTATTGTATCTGTCAAGATTATTAGGGCCCAAGCACTATACAGTGCGAAGGCCCTATTGTAATCGTGCCGATTATTATTATTATAGTTCTGCCTAAACAAACGCGTTTTTGACAGCCTAAACGTGCCCGAAAAGTCACCAAAATTTGCAATCATGTCCGACCCGGCGAAAAATTTGATATTTTAAGGATCACGAAAATGGGCGAGAGAAAATGGCTCAATAGCGCCCCCTAGAAAATTAAAAAAAGCGAGCCCCACCTCTGAGATTGTCCTAGACAAACGAAATTCGGTACACATATGTATCGTGTAAAGATGCACATAAAAGTCTCTTGGACCCATACCCTCACTCTAACAGGAAGTCGGCCATTTTGTATCGAATCTGCGTTTTTGCCGCCATTTTGGCGTTTTCCACACCTCGTACTTTAACGAACTTGTCCTAGGGATTTAATCCGACCGACTTCAAATTCACTCAGAAACATCTTGAGACATTGGAGATGAAAAGTTATCAAAAACTTTCTGATTAGGGATTTGGTTTCTTCGTGGCGATGTCAGGAATTTTGATGTTTTGCCATTAAACAGGAACAGCTGGCCAAATGGGGGTACTGCACCCCATAGAAGATTAAGGAAATTGAGCCCCTCCCTCCAGATTGACATAGATGAACAAAACTTGGTATATATATGTATCACATAAAGAGGCAAAAAAAAGTCTCTTGGACCCATGACGTCACTCCAACAGGAAGTCGGCCATTTTGAAGTGAATTTGCAATTTTGACACGGTTTGATAGAATTTTCACACCACGTACTTTAATGAATTACTCCTAATCCAACCAACTTTATATTGACTCTGTATGTGTCGCGGCAAGTCTCGCTCAGTAGTGGCGTGGCGGGGGAGCTTGGGCCCGATCATCGCTGCTTGCAGCTTTAATTATTATTATTTTTCTTTTTCTTGCACGACGACGGCCTTTTTGCCCCCCTGAACGTGCCCCGAAAGTCACCAAAGTTTGCACGCAAGCCAGACCCGGCGAAAATTTCGATATTTCATGGTTTGCACAAATGGGCGTGACAAAATGGCTCTCTAGCGCCCCCTACAAAATCAATAAAAGCGAGCCCCTCGTGACAGATTGACATAGAGAAACGAAACTTGGTACACATGTTCAACATGTCAAGACGCACCAAAAAGTCTCTTGGACACATACCCTAACACCAACAGGAAGTCGGCCATTTTGAATCAAAATATTGATTTTAATGCAAATTGTGGCATCATATTTGAATGCACTACTCCTAGAGTTTTCTTCCCATCCACTTCAAATTCACACAGAGTCATCTTGAGACATTGGAGATGAAAAGTTATCAAAAGGTTTTTCCCCCCGTCATTCCTGGTTGCCGTGGTGACGCGGCGAATTTCGATGCTTCGCCATGAAATTTCAAACCCTCATAACTTGACTCCACATTGTCTGAGCTTTTCCAAATTTCATATGCTTGTTCAGGGTCCTGGTCTGAACACATGTACAGTCTCGTATTTAGTGACAGTCATAGCGCCACCTACTGGCAACAGGAAGTCACTTGCTTCATTCTTTCACTAATTACTCCCATAATCTTCATCCCATCCACTTCAAATTCACACAGGATCATCTTGAGACATTGGAGATGAAAAGTTATCAAAAGCGTTTTCCCTCGTCTTTCCTGGTTGCCGTGGTGACGTGGCGAATTTCGATCCTTCGCCATGAAAATTCAAACCCTCATAACTTGACTCCACATGGTCTGAGCTTTTCCAAATTTAATATGCTTGTACAGTGTCCCCGTCTGAACACATGTACAGTCTCATATTTAGTGACAGTCATAGCGCCCCCTACTGGCAACAGGAAGTCACTTGCTTCATTCTTTCACTAATTACTCCCATAATCTTAAGTATTTACACCTGAAATTGACTCAGCTGAGACATAAGACCTTGGTGATGCTACATTCTGCAACTCGTGACCCATCATCAAATACTGTTGCCATGACAACGCATTCAACGCCATGAAATACGATTACAGTTTTCAGAGGCAAAGGATGCCTCCACGGTAACGAAACTCAACACACACGTCTGGAGTGGGGTCATTTCACATCCTATATACTTCAATGGGATGGCCGTGACTAAATGGCTCAATAGCGCCCCCTTGAATATTTCATAATTGAACCTCAGACTTCCCGATTGACATAGAAGAATGAAATTCGGTAGGTTTATGTATCATCTCCAGACGCACAAAAACGCCATTTGGACCCATACCCTAAATCCAACAGGAAGTCGGCCATCTTGGGAAAAATGCTCAATTTTGGTGAGTTTTGTGGTCATTTCCAGGCCTCATATTTGAACGCACTAGTCCTAGAGATTTCATCCCATCCACTTCAAATTCACAGAGCGTCATCTTGAGACATTGGAGATGACAAGTTATCAAAAGCTTTTTTATGACTTCTTCCTGTTGGGCGTGGCTGTGCAAACAATTTCGATGCTTCGCCATGAAGCATGAAGTCCTTATAACTCCTACAGACATTGTCCCACCTACACCAAATTGCTCACGCATGTAGAGGGTCCCGCCCTGAACACATCTATGCATCAATACTGCTTCATATACACAGCGCCACCTACTGGCCACAGGAAGTCAGCCTCATATGACAAACATTATCCGATTTACATGAAATTTACAGGATGTGTTCTCCACATCACACACTGCAACATGACATGTAATTGGTGGGTGATCTCTAGCGCCACCTAGTGGACACATGCAATGTGACTTAGCCCCATCACACAGTGTTCATTACAAGCCCCGGTGCCAAGATGTCTACGTGCCCGCTGTGTCTGCCATGTGACTGCAGCATGCACCGACATGCGCGTACAAGGCGGTGCGTGGGGGCGCGAGGGCCCGTTCATCACTGCTTGCAGTTTTATTTCTTCTTCTTCTCTCACAACGACGGCCTTTTTGCCCCCCTGAACGTGCTCGAAAAGTCACCAAAGTTTGCACGCAAGCCAGACCCGGCGAAAATTTTGATATTTTATGGTTTGCAGAAATGGGCGTGGCAAAATGGCTCAATAGCGCCCCCTATTGAATATAAAAATGTGAGAGATTGACGTACATCAACGAAATTTGGTACATATATGTATCATGTCCAGACGCACAAAAAAGTCAGTGGGGCCCATGACGTCACTCCAACAGGAAGTCGGCCATTTTGAAAAATATGTGCGATTTTGGCGTTTTCCACTCCTCGTACTTTAACCAACTAGTCCTAGAGTTTTCATCCCATCCACTTCAAATTCACACAGAGTCTCTTGAGATATTGGAGATGAAAAGTTATCAAAAGCTTTTTCGCCCATGATTCCTGCTTGCCGTGGTGATGCGGCGAATTTCGATGCTTCGCCATGAAATTTCAAACCCTCATAAATTGACTCCACATGGTCTGAGCTTTTCCAAATTTCAGATGCTTGTTCAGCGTCCTGGTCTGAACACATGTACAGTCTCATATTTAGTGACAGTCATAGCGCCACCTAGTGGCGACAGGAAGTCACTTGCTTCATTCATTCACTAATTACTCCCATAATCTTAAGTATTTCCACCTGAAATTGACTCAGCTGAGACATAAGACCTTGGTGATGCTATATTCTGCAACTCATGACCCATCATCAAATACTGTTGCCATGACAACGCATTCAACGCCACGAAAATACGATTACAGTTTTCAGAGGCAAAGGATGCCTTTACGGTAACGAAACTCAACACACACATCTGCAGTGGGTTCATTTAACATCCTATAAACTTCAATAGGATGGGCGTGACTAAACGGCTCAATAGCGGCCCCTTCAATATTTCAAAATTGAACCTCAGCCTTCCCGATTGACATAGAAGAATGAAACTCGATAGGTTTATGTATCATCTCCAGACGCACAAAAACGCCATATGGACCCATAACCAAAGTCCAAAAGGAAGTCGGCCATCTTGGGAAAAATGTTCTATTTTGGTGAGTTTTTTGGTCATTTCCAGGCCTCATATTTTAATGAACTAGTCCTAGGGATTTCATCCCATCCACTTCAAATTCACACAGAGTCATCTTGAGACATTGGAGATGAAAAGTTATCAAAAGCTTTTTCACCTGTGATATGTGATATCAGCTTGTAGACACTTGGCGTGGGTAAAAACCTTATGTCTTTTAACCGGATTATTCAATCCGCGTACATTCCAGCTGAGCAAGCGTATTGTGCCGTCCCCACGTGCCTTACTCTTATCACTCATTTATTATTCTCTGTACTGCAATGTAGTCTGTGACATCCAAAACCTCTCTGTTAAAATTAAGCCCCACAAGAACGTCTGGGACCAAAAGACATGCCCCCTGAACCCTCTCAGCAAAGCACATAACCTGAACAATAACGAAAACTTCACCTGAACTTTACATATTCTCCCCCCTCCACGCTCTCCCCCTTCACTCCCTCGAAAGGGTGAAAACGTCAACATTTACGTTGGCGTCGGTCTACTCACACCTGATGCAACGTCGTTATTCCTCGTTCCGTTTGTATAGCACAATACACTTCTCACTCACCCCATTAGTCCAAAAGTAATCTCCACACATGTATTTCAACGTTGAAATTAAAGTGTCCCAATACGTTACTCTGTTAAGTTCGACATGGGTCTGTTCCGTTAAGAGGTCGTCTATTTTCCAGCAGGCCAGTTGTCAACAGTAGCAGACAGGTAGCTCTCTGCAGCCTCAGGTGTCTCAAATGTCTTGGTTTCTCCTCCCTCCTTCGCCGTTACAATGAATGTGGCAGGATGTTGAAATCCATACCTGACGCCCCTGGTTCTGCATCTAACCTTAATGCTGTCAAATCGATGTCGCTGTTTCAGTATGTCCTCCGCCAAGTCGGGAAATATGTAAACTTTTTCCCATTGTAATCCAGCGTCGACTGCCTTGCTAGGCTCAGGATGCGCTCCTTTACTTGGTAGTGATGAATACGCACAACAAGCGCTCTTGGTCTCTCATTATTTGGCTTCTGTAATGATCGGTGTGCTCTGTCTATTTTTATAGGCTCAGCAAAGTTGTTCTTTCCCAGGAGTGTTGGGAGCAGCTCTGCTACGAAATCTGTCGGACAACCTTTCTCTGACTTTTCTGGGATGCCAACTATGCGTATATTGTTTCGCCTGGACCGAGCCTCAAGATCACACGTCTTCTCCCGCTGCCTCTTACACTCTGCAGCGAGCTCCGTGTAGCGTGCCTCCAAGTTAGCGATTTGGGTCTCATGTACGCCCATAGCCTGTTCCGTTTCAGTAAGCCTGTCGGTGATGTCAGTCAATGACACCTTCACTTGTGTTAAGGTCTGCGCAATAGCATCAAACTTCACACCAAATGTCGTATTCATGCTGGTTATGGCATCCATAACATCTTGAATGCTAAGTGAACTGGAGCTAGCTTCGCCACCTCCCTCGTTAGCATTGTGGTCTGCTCTGAGTTGTTCAGCACCCTCCGTCGCCATTTTCTCACTTTTCTTCGGTTTATTTGGCATTTTTGTTAAGTCGCCTTTCTGCAGTGTTGTGCCGGTTGCCTCAAACGTAAAGGGACTCTTTTCCGTTAATTATTGATAAAATTTCTTGGGGTTGAGTGAAGCTCTTCGAAAAAACCTGCTTACTCCATGCTCGCCGGAACCGGAAGTCCTCGAGTGAGGCTTTTTTGATTTAGCCACAAGTAGAGATACGGCGTAAGACGCCTCCAGTGCTTTGCTTGACACACGTGTGGCTTTCATTATTACAGTCTGACCTGACTTAAATTCTGACAGCCTTCGTTTGTAAAATTCCTCAGTTTTACCGACATTTTCCGAGTGTTTGGTGCTCTGGTGTCGCTGTAAATGGGCTGGCTTCATTGAGTTATTTGCCAGGACTTCACAGCAAAAGAAGCACTGAGTCTGCAGTGGATCCACGGATGTAGAAGTGAATCCAAATAAAATATAGTTTTCACTGTGAAATATACAGCTCTTTAATACAGAGATTATCATCATAGCCATAAAGAAGATCTCTCATTAAGACTTTGCTTTCTTACATTGAACCAACCAACACCAGCATAACGTTGCTGTGGTGTACTTTTAAACAGCAGTAGGTGGAGCTGCAGGGTTGAGTGGAGGTGTGTGGGGAAGCTAACACAACAGCGTCCTACATCTGCTACCTCTGTAGCTGCTTATTGGCGGAGCAACTCTGTCCTCCATTCAGTGTCCGGACCTTTTATACAGAACAGTGAGGAGGAATAAAGTAGTAATATTCCTGCCGTGAACAGACTCTCAAAGGCAGAGCAGTGCGATGACAGCAAACTGCAGCAGAGGCTAACGTTAGCTGCTCCTCTCCTCCGTCTCGGGGAGGAGCTGAGTCCTCCGAGCAGCAGACACAGATAGAGAGGTGGAGAGTTGTAACAACTTAACTCAGTCATTTAGATGCAGTTATGGTCTGCTTGCTTCCAACACCATTTTAACAATTTATTGATAGTTGGAAATTGACTTGCAGGATGCCCATGCCTGCTCTGTTTGTTTGTTGTGATAATATTGTAGAGTATGACATTATATACTATTATTATACCTTTGTAATTCTCATTCAATCAGAGAGTTTTTTCATACCGGCGTGTGATGTCAAGGTCTCCGTCTTCATCCACAACTGGTTCCATATTTCCTACCACACCTTCATCTTCATCTTTTCCTTTACATTTCTCTGGGTCATTGCTGTCTTGCCTTTCACCATCTGACAAGATCTTGAATTTGGAGATGAAGACTGGATGGATGAATACAGGAAAGTTAGAATGTGAGAGGAAATATATACCAAAGACATCAAGTGGCAAAGTTACATAAAACATTTGATTTATCCCAGTGTGCCACATACTGCTTTTTATCGAAGTAACACAGCACTCAAGCTGCCATTCATTAAAACCTGAAAATAAGTAATATGATCAAGCATAATACATTGTTATTCTACTTATTCTATGATAGATAGTTGAATATCATCATAATGTAAACAAAACATTAATGTAACACTTTCTAACATTAAATAAACATAAACACATATTTCTGCTTATGAAAGAAGAAAGTATGAGTGTTGCTTCTGTTGTACCGCGTGCATAAATGCACACAGCCTCTTTCTCAGTTTGGAGACACACTTATCGTTCCAGCTGCTGTGTGATACAGCTGCAGCCAGCTGTGACATACAGCCAGCTGTGTGTTGCTCTCAGCTGCAGATTAGCGCAAAATCCTTTGTGGGTAGGCCCATAAAACAGAGCAAAGAGCGGGTGCTGTAACATTCTTAGGGAAAGCCTTTGATGAAACACCACCTGGCCCACTGGCTGCGTGAAGTCTGAATTTTCTGACTTATTTAGTTTTGAACATGTTTGACCAGTGACCCACTGATAGCTCTGAACACGTTACGCACACCAAGTCATATCAGTGGAGAGTCATTATGTGTGCAACAAGTTGTCATAAACTCAAGTTTCTAAGAGTTTTTAGGACTGCCACAGGGTGTAACATCCCTGCCAACTTTTAAGTTCAATGTGTGCGTGAAGTGTGTGTACGTGCGCCGCTGTGTTCATCTTGTGTCATGTGGTGTCATCCTCTTCTCAGACAATCAAGGATCAGAGAGTTCATTTGCCCTCTCGTTTCTGCTCTGCTCATGTTTGGGACTTTTACAGTACATGGTAATATATCATTCTTTATTGTAAAATGTGTTTAAAAATTAAAGTAACACCATTATGTAACACCATCTGTTATTCCCCAAGCCGATCCTAAATTTGGCACATTTTATTTTTCAGAAGCTTCTGGATCAAAATACTGAAGGTCCTGGTTAAAACTATTAAAATGATATGCTTAAATTATTGATATGATACAATTAGGAGTACGTGACGTAACCACCTGTATTTTTTTTTTCGTATCACTCAGTTAAAGTTGTTTCTTCCCTTACAAATGATCATTGGCCGAGTACAGAGAGCACACAAACGAGAGAACAGGGACACATTACAGTTCAAGTTCTAAAACTAAAACTAAAAATGGAATCACACATAGAAGCACACTACTATAAGACATGTACTTACCAGGCTGTCCAACTTGGTTGAGGCGTGTCATTAAGTGCTGTGCATTAGGCAAGAGCAAGTGAACATCTGACAGCACACTATTATGATGAAAAGAGATCTGGTCCATGGCAGTGGAGCACCCCTGTCATCTGCTTCCCAAAATCTGGAGAGAATAGGTGCACATAGTTCGGGTACACACAGATTAGCAGTTACAACACATTTTTTCAAATCTTGCTGTTTAAGCATATAATTTGAAGCATGACAAGATGGATTATCACAAAACCCACTGCCTCCCAAGGTAATAGCACAACATAGCGGACACAAAAAGTAATGATTATGTCCTACATGCAATGTACACTATTCCTCCTGGTCAATCAATGTTTGGAAAATCTATTGCTGCATTAATATTTCATTTATAGAGTTTTGCTTATTAACAGAAAGTGAAGCACAAGTGACATATAAGCCCAATCCCAATGTCCACACTTACAGACTCAATCTGAGGTGTGTTCCTGTTGCAAAGGCTTAGGGTTCACCCACAGACATTTATGCCCATACTTGCATTGCTACCAACTTTTCCTGAGGGAATTACCCACAGTTCATAACATTTTGACATTAAATCTGTGTTAAATACAGAGTTACCAGAGGAAGGCCAGGAGCCTACATTTACACTTTTAGGACCTTACATGATTTCAGATGGTAAATAAAAAACACATTAAATCAGATGAATGCAAGCAAAGGTACTATTACAAACATAAACTAAAATTCAGGCAAAAGCCTGAAAGACGTTCAAATCAGGCAGTCAGTCCCTGACTGTGAGCTCATTAAGGGCGCACTCACACTAGGCCTGGTTGGCTCAAGTGTACTTGGGCACAGCCTAGTGTGAGTCGCCCTAAGACACTACCAGAATTTAAACCATTCTGTCAAATCACATTTCAAAATTATATAAGAGCCACATAATTTAATTGTTTTATCCCCATTCAACTTAGGTAGGGGGCTAAACCTGAAGTTAGCGGTCTCTAGAAAGAATGCTATATGGGTGCATTGGGCCCATAGAACAACCATGGTATGTTTTCATTTGGGTGATTTCTTTATTGCGGGAAGTGTCTTTTTGGCTTCATGTGCTACTGAGTAACTTAAATAGGAATCTTTATATGACCATGATTCATTTATTTTCCCTGTAAATTGACAAGTTTTCTGAGATGTGGCAATGCGTTCTTTTAAAAGAAAATATAGGCTACTTCATTCCAGGGAAGTTGTGATAAATAATATTCCTGGCTACACAGTCACAATCTGATTAATTGTTTATCTTCTAAATGTTGTCGTCTTTTCACACTAAAATGGTGGTCCTGTGGTCCACTACACTGGGTATGCTGTAATATTAAAAATAAAAATATACTTTAAAAAATTCTACATTTTAAGATGTTTTTTAATGTCCTAAATAGGTAGAATCACACTCATACAAAACAGAAATTGGACGATTAAAAACTGCTGTGCCTGCTCAGTGATTTGGATGGGGAAGAGATGTCTTTAACAAAGGGCTGCCTTCCAGACTATTAACACAACAGAGCAGCCACCAGTTTGTTACTGTCATACAAGAAGGAGACTGTGCTTCCAAATTCATTCATTAATCAATACAGTAAACCCTTTAAAACAGCGATTTAGCTAATCTGCCAGGTATGTTTCATATTGTACTTCAGTGGACTAAGTACACCAATATACTGAAGCATGGGACTAAAAGTTATGCCTCTTTCTCATATCGTCCTAAAACAAAGAAACACTGGTTTAAACACTAAAGTCCTACACTCGTTCTACTCATAAAATATGAAAGTAAATCTACTTACGCTGTTAACATTATTGGGAATTAATAGACATCCTGCAGCCAATATGATATTGTGACAGCTGTCCTTCCTGTGTAGCTTTTAACCTGGATTATGTGTTAACCATATTTGCATTTGTCGAATATTGTTTGTCCTTTGTTGCGATGTTTGTAATTGTAGTTAACTTACCTTATTGATAACCACCGTCGAAAATGTATCCTAGGTAGCGTTATAATGAACCTGACCCTCACGGACTCTGCTGAAGGAAAGGCATAATAAGTCGTCTTCTTTTTCTGGCAGACTACAAACCAACATAAAGATACATGCCGCCACCTACTGTATCGGAGTGTGTAACGTAATTACAAGATTAAGAAAAACAAACAAAAATACTATGCTGAAGATATATTCTAGATATTAAAACAGTTTCATTTAAGTATTTTAATATAACCCCTTTAAACCTGTTTCACTCCCTTTCCATCACTCTGTTATTCAGTATAGATAGCATTGGATCATGTCCTAAACTTAATCTAGAGAAAATATATAATGGAGTAGTTGAGGTTAATGTAGGATGTTCTGTCCTAACCTTAACCACTCCTAACTCCGACAAACTTTTGAATTCTGAAATAATCTCTACCCTGTCATTATCCCAGATTTCGTGCCAAGGTGCCATTATTCCCTGTTGGATTATTGATTTAGCTTCTGAATTCCCAAAACTAATCTCTAAAACATATTTTTCATGTGTGTTTAATGCACTTTAGCAAGTTTATCTGCAACCTCATGTACCTTTATCCAACATGAGCTGTTATCCAACAACAGTGAACATCTATTTCTAGCTGTTCTATAAATTCATAGTAACCCTCCATTAAAAGATCATCTGTTTGTCCTGATTTTCTTTTGACTTTGTATTGCAGCTGCAGAGTCTGAAAATACCACTACTTTAATTGGTTTAACCTCCTCTACCCAGTGAAGATTGGTGATTATTGCTGTAAACTCTCCTGTTTGAAATTCAATCCCTTTATTAAACTATGTAATGTATATTATGCCTACATGTTCTTTACTTGAGTGTTTTGATCCATCTGTAAAAATGTTCAGATAATTATAATTCAACTCAACTTCAAATATTCTTGAATCATATGTCCAATATTATTTTTAATCTCTGACCATTCTCTCCTCTACGGAAGCGCATTGCATTCACTGGATAAAAAAAAAATTAGACAGTTTATCTCGTAATTACGACATCCTGATCTCGTAATTACGAGAAAAGATAAAGAAAAAGGAAACGTCTGTAAATCCTCTCTCAGTGGCAATGATGGCGCTATCGCAGTTAATCTGCTATTATCACCCTCTCGGTTTGAGACACTGGGAAATACTGATGTTTCTGAAAAATGAGGATGGTATTAAAATTAGTTTGTCAACACTGCGCAGGCATCTCAAGGCGTTAGGATTGTTCAGGCGGAAAGCCCAGTCTGACGTGCTGGATGTCGCTCTGTTCCTGCAGGAACAGTTGAACGAACACGGGATGCTTCATGGATACAAATTAATGCATTTGAAATGCATCCAATCTGGTTTGGTAGTGACTCAAAGAACTGTGCGGCACCTGTTAAAAATCCTAGATCCTCAAGGAGTACAGCTGAGGCAACGGAACCGTCTAAGAAGACGCCTGTACACAAACCCAGGCCCCAACTTCTTATGGCATATCGATTCGTACGACAAACTGAAACCGTATGGAATATGTATTAACGGTGCCATTGATGGATTTTCGCGCATGGTCATGTGGCTGCATGCTTACACCACAAATAGCAACCCCCGAGTTATTTCTGGTTACTTCATTGATGAAGTAGAAGGTAGGAGCGGCACTCCCACACGAATCAGGGCAGACCTGGGCACTGAGAACCGCTCAGTGGAGCAGATGCAGATGTTTTTAAGAGGTACCCATGACGACGAGTTCAGTGAGAGATGCTACATTACTGGATCAAGTAATCATAACCAAAGGATTGAACAGTGGTGGGGATTTTTAAGGAAACACCATGCTCAATACTGGATGAATGTTTTTCAAGATTTAAAGGACAATGACCATTTCTCAGGGGACTTCATTGACAAAAATCTCATACAGTTCACATGCTTGGAAATAATTGAGGTAAGTCTTCCTCCCCTTTTGGTTGAATTAAGATAACACTTTAAATGAGTAATGAATTAGGTCTAATTGTTAACTTCACTGGAGACTGTTTTTTTATTCTGTCAATAGCTAATTGTAGCTCCTCCAGTGACAGGCGTGAGGCAAGAGGTCTTGATTTAAAATACAGGGCTTTATTGCTGGTCAACCCGTGAGAACTGGGTTAAAGAAAGAAAATATAAATTAACAAAAAAATAATGCTGAATGAATGTCTTATAAATCTTTTGTCATAACATAGCATAGATAAAGCTAATCACTTTACAATTGGCTTAAATGAACCCCCTTCGCACAAATTACACTTACTAAACATAAACATCATGAATAGCAGCTAATGTACCTCATTGCTGCTTATCACAAAGAGGTGCTAAACATCCTTTTACAGTCTTTTCAATCTTTTTCTATCTTCTATCGCTCTTCTGTCTATCGTCGCTTCTCGCTTATTGTTTCCATGACAACAACGCTTTAGTTCGCAACGGTCCGTCGCTAAAAGGCGCTCGGGCGGAACCAATAATTAGTTCCGTCTACTCGTAAATTCAATTCAGCAGAAACAAATAATACAGTGCCAATAAAGAGAACAAACTGGCGACATGGGCAGTTAAAGTAATTTTCACAATACTGTTCATATGCCCAGTTGTGCTAGTCGTTTACTGCAGCTGTGATCATTTCTCTTCTCCATGCTGTTCATATTCACAATTCCAATGTGAATATGAATCCCAAAGTATTTTCTTCCAGAGCTGCTTAAGAAATTTTGTTGCAAAAAGACTCACATTCACAACAGATTAATTATTTCTCTGTTCAAACCTCATATGAGCTTCAGCTGAGATTTAGAATTAATATTACACAGGAAGACTGTATTGTCCCTATTGTCACATTTATTAGAATTCCTTCACGGCCTCTTTGGGGAGGAGAATGACTGCAGTATGGATAGTATGGGATAATTGAAAAGATGTGCAAGCTTGAAAAGTGTCTTTTTGCTTTTTGCCTTGTTTGCTTTTCTACTTTTGGAAAGAGTTGCAGGACGTTGCTCACCTGTGGAATTGCCACAGAATTCACCCCAGTAGGAATGCAGTTTCCCCAAGTGGATGACCACGAGTGATGTATTGCCTTCCCCACCTATTTGGCACCACAGACTACATCAAGGCAGTATCCCATCAGCAGATACAGGCTTGTAGAGAGGAATGCCTGCCAAGAGGTCCACATCCATGTGATGAGACTGTTTTTGACATTTGTTGCTGCACCCACCTACTTCTTCAAGGAGGCAATTGAACTCTACCTTTTCTTACGGGCCTACATCCACACTCAGCTTTAATAGTAAGTATAGTGCTAAAGACCTAGTATAGTGGTTCCAAAGGTTTGACCCATAATAAAAAAGCAAGTCTATCTGGACCCCACCCCATATCCCTTTGTCCATAGAAGGTCAGAAAATAGTAATATATATGTATACACACACACACACGCACACATATATGTGTGTGTGCGTGTGTGTGTGTGTGTATAAATAACCCTAACCCTATATCTGTTAAAGTTCCCCAGTCCATATCTATTTTTGTCTAACAGTCCAAAACCAAAAGATATACAGTGCATCATCTAGTTCCACAAATAAAAGCAGTAAATCATCACATTGAGAAGCTAAAACAAGCTTATTTTCTTTCTCTACATCTTTCCTTGATAAATACTAAAACACTTATTCAGTTATCAAGGTAGTGGCTTATTGATCTTCTGTCGATTGACCTAATCACATAATTGACTGACCCAGAGAGAGGACTTATTTTATTTTATCTGAATACGTTTTAGAGGCTTGAGGAGGTAAAATACCAAAATCCGAAATAAATAAAGCAGAAATTATAAGAAAGTTTTTAAAAAATCCCAATATTATGTTCACAATATTTTTTCCTGTCCTGTCATCTTGTGACCCTTTTGATTAATCCAGTGACTACTTGTGGGGGTCCAGACTACTGACTCCCAGACCAAGAATCACTGGCCTAGTAGCCCTAGAACCACAATGTACTAACACCAGCAACAAAAAGCAAAAAATGTATGTCAACAATTAACATGTATTAACGATAATAAAGTGTGTTACAACTA
This sequence comes from Scomber japonicus, assembly GCF_027409825.1. NCBI lineage: Eukaryota > Metazoa > Chordata > Actinopteri > Scombriformes > Scombridae > Scomber > Scomber japonicus. The sequence continues at coordinate 1,995,401 of NC_070595.1, read as the reverse complement.
CTTTGATTCTTACATAATTCATAAAATGTCTCTAGTTCATTAGATTAGATTAGCTTTATTAATCCCCATGGGGAAGCTGATTTACCACCAAGTCACAAAACAAACAGTCAACAAACATTACAAACTCAACAAGTTTATGATTGAATTGTTGGTTTTATTGTGTGTTCTTTTGTGAATAATCAACTTACTATAATCTTTGTCATAATTCTAGTTCTGGTTAAAACCAACAATACATTAAGATTTTTATGGTTTTTATTTAGTAACAATGCCGTGTCCTTTTCTGTGTTTCAGGCTGTTCCTAGACATACAGAGACCTGAACAAATAACCTACTTTCAGATCTGCCAGACTAGAAGACACAGTAGCCACTGAATTTCAACTTTAAAATTGTCTGTCAGTTGTTATTTTTGTCTGATAATGTCTGTCTAATTAATGTTTTGTAATCAACATGGCAGTGGCAATTGCAAATGTACCTGTATTACATCTGAGTGTCATTTTATTATGAAGATTATTGAGTGTCGTATAATGTCAAATGTCAGTGTCAGATAATGTATACTGTATATAAACTGTGGGCTTTGTCAAAAAAAACCTAAATAATTTTGGCCCTATTATTACTTTGATTCAACTTTATAAAGGGACCAACTGGTAGCAACAGTGCCGACATCTTTTGGATATACATGTAATGTTGAAATTCAAACACTCTGGAATTCATCTTAAAAATGCTGAACAATTACATTAGACAGCAAATGATGAGTGAACACTAATATCACAAATGTGACATTCTGTTGAATACAATTAAGTTTCTAAAAAATAAAAACTTTTTTGTAGTTTGTGTTGTATTAACTGAATACATATTGATAACTGGCACCTAACACAAAAGAAAATTCACACAAGATGAAGTAAAGAACATATTTAATAAATGGCACTTAAGTCAATCGACATTAAGGAAGTATAAAGTCAGGACATTGTAACTCATTTTACAACAACCACTAACAGTGCTTGCCTTAACTATGAGCATAGTAATTTAACATTTCATTTATCAAAAAGGGGCAGCCTACCAACATAATATTGGCCCCACCCATAACAACCCTTTTAAAAAACATTTCTCTTGCTCATAATTTGAATAGAACTCATAATAACTCTGAGTAAAACCACAGAACACTATGCTGGTACTTTCAAGTTGTCAAGTTATGTGATGTGAGGAGCCAGCCACATGCCTTTGAAACCATCACTTTGAAAAAAAAATGTACCTCTGGTTCAACTGAACATTAACATATCAATGTCTTTTCTAATGTATAAAACGTTCACACTAAATTATATTGTCAAACACATGACCATAACTGACAACTGGCCTCTGGATTTACTATAACATTACCAGGTATAACATTGCCAGCAAACTCAGCAGCCTTTGAGCCACACAGTATGCTTACATTGCTCAGATATGAATTTGCTGATATGTGATATAACCACAAGTTTGATTTTAACGTAGGCCCACAGTATTTTTTTTCTGTGTCAGGCACATTACTTACTGTAATAGCTTCACAACAAAATTAACAATTTGAACTGCATGTAAACTGCAAAAAAAAAAAAAAAAAAAAAAGATTCTCTTGAGGTTACCTCATGGCTTCTTATGCACAGTTAAATAGCTATGAACTGTACAACTTCTAGAAGAGACTGGTATAAAAAAGTGCAATTTGACTCAGCATTTTTGGGACTTCATTTCTGACACAAAACATTTCTTCAAATCTTCTTCTGCCTGAGGTATAAAATATTGAAGAGTGCAGTTCAGTTACATTCAGAATGTCAATATGGACCCTGCCTGGTCATTTCTCACTACACAATATCCATAGTGTAATAGTTACTCATCAGTACATTCTCCATCTCCACACGCAACTCTGGGTAGGAGTTATATGTACAGGGTAACTCCAATACTGATCCACAGGTGTGTGCAACTGGTCGACGTTGCAGTCCCTCCAAAGCTGTAAACATGACTTCTATTTTTGTGACACAGATGATATCAGAGCCTGTCACAAATCTCAGCAACCTTCTGAGACCTACTTCATCCAGTCCTCGTACGTACTGCTGTAAAAATCCAAGGGCTTGTCTCTCAGCTGGAGACCGTCGTGAGACAGGTTAGTTTTACCCTTGAAGCAAGCTGGACTTGCTTCAATTAGCTTCAGGACTTTGGTTGAAGTCTTGGATACCTTAAGTATCCTGGTGCCACCACCAGAACAGTTCCTCATTTGTTTTCTTGAACTCTTAACAGCATTTTTAGAACACAAGGCTTGGTTTTTTTGCACTCTTTGCGGGCCAGGATTCCTGTTCAGACTCCTCCTCTTGACTTGCTGTTGCTGTCCTTAGTTTCTTTCGAAGCTTTTCAAGAAGGGACATCCTTGAACTATTGTCTTTTTGTTTTTCTTTGTCCAGACAGTATCGCCTCAGAGCAATCCTGTCCCCATAAATTGGTATATAGCGTGCAAGGTAGGCATCCTCTATTTCTCTGATAAGCGAAGAGTCAATCTGTGAAGAAACATTAAAAAATAACTTTAAATGAACTGCCAGTTGATTTGTGCCTAAGTATCAGTATACTGTTATATACAAGGGCTGAACAATTCATTGAAATTTAATTGAAATCGCAATATGAACCTCTGCAATTCTCATAGCATCGTAGAGTAAACATTGTGATTCTGCAGTGATGTCCTGGCCAACCTCATCCTCTCCTTCCCTTTTCCTCCTACACCTCCTCTGCTTCTTAACCTCACCCCTCCTCCTCTGCTTATGTCCTCCTCCTGTCTTTCTCTACTTCTTCCTCTCCTCCTCAGAGATGGCCTGATCTAAAATCATATTTGACATATATGACAGTTTGGTCTGTAAACTCGCATCAGAACCATACATATACTTCAATAATACATATTTCAATCTAAATTGGAATGATATAGTGTAAAAATGATCTTCCCCTCTAATTTAACAAATCATATTACATTTGTAATATCGGTCAAAATAATTGCAATTAGATATATTTTTGTTTAAATTGTGCAGCCCTATTACATACCAAATAACTGCAATCATGACTTTTCCACACTTTTTTTCAACATTGTCATTACACAACTTTTACCAGCAAGAAATATTTAGCCACAGTAAGACACAATTAAGTTGTAAAACTACACAGTCCTGGATTATTAAGTTCTTCATTGTATCAATGTTTGTAGGCTATAGAAGCCTTTGTAATCATACAGGAGAATTTCGGTTGTTCAGTAAAGCCATTTTTTCTAAAACTCCAAATCTTCTCTCTTTATATTCAACAACTTCACCTCTAAAGGTCCACAGACTTTGTCAGCTCATAATTCAAATGTGTCCTAGGAAATTGTTAATGGCTAATAACGTTAATAATGCTAATATCTGGGAATTGCCATGAAAAGTGGAATTAATCTTACCTTGTCTTGTTGCATTCGGTCAATGTTTTCCTCTGCAACACCTCGCTTTCGAAGAAAATCCCATAAACCATTGTCATGCGACGTTTGCTTGGCTATTTCCTCGGTTTCCTGGAAATACATATGTTTTATTGCTTCATCAACAATCGTCCGTCTCCTTGTTAGCTACGCTATCTGTATGCTAGCATAACAACAACTCAATCATGCATGTCAGCCATGTCAGCTTTTCTGTTGCCACGGTAACGACGTCACATGGCAAAACGTAACAAAGCCACAGTCGTAAATAAAGTTTTTAATTTACTCATAGACTGATATATATATATATGAATTTACCTGTTCGTGGAAGTGCAGTTACTGATTCTGAGTGAAGCAGTGGCCAGTATGGCACCTTTCCTGATCTCGGATCAGGATGTCGTAATTACGAGAAAAGATCTCATAATTACGAGATCAGGATGTCGTAATTACGAGATCAGGATGTCGTAATTACGAGATAAGCTGTCTATTTTTTTTTATCCAGTGAATGCAATGCGCTTCCGTACTCCTCTTTTCTATTATTTGAAGATACACTTTGGGTTGTGGAAATATCTATGGAGAAATGTTGCTCCTAATTAGGGATGGGAAATGAGAACCAGTTCCAAATTGTCTGATCCATCAGGATCATATGCCTCCAATCTTATCAGTTCCTCTTATAATGACCATAATCTCGATTTTTTACTTCTTAGTGAAACATGGCTGACTGAATGTAGCTGTGGTGCTATTCTCAATGAGGCAGCTGCAACAAATGTTAAGAAATGGTAAGAAAGGTGGGGGAGTTGCTGCCATCTTTAAATCTGTATTTCAGTGTAAGGAAATTACATTAGGTAATTTTAGCTCTTTTGAATATCTCTATTTTTTTATTTATTTTTTTTTAATTAAAAGGTGAACCAAAAGTTATTTTTTTAATCATTTATAGACCTCCAAGATAATGAAGAAAATTAATTGATGATTTTTCTGAACTGCTGTCAGTTATCTGCACCGACTACAACAGGGGATTTCAACATTCACATAGACAATAACATGGACAGTAACGCCAAAGAACTCTCTGCTCTACTTGACACTTTTGGCCTCTTGCAACATGTGAAAGGGCCCACACACACTCGGGGACACACGATCTGGTTATCTCTAAAGATGTTGACATTTCTTCTGTTGATGTTAAGGACTTGACTCTTTCTGATAATTTCTGTGTGTTCTTTGACTTACAGATAATTCCAACACAGAGGTTCAGTTAACCTCTGTGTCTGTCAGGAGAAGGTACATAAATGAGAATACCAGTGCAAAGTTTACGGAGGCTATAGCTGTGTCACCAACTGTGAGTGCAGAGTCAGTTGATGAACTCACCTGCACCTATTAAAACTAAGACAACCTTGAACAGAAAGAAAACCCCACGGAGAAACACTATGATGGTAAAGCCTTTAAAAACAGAATGCAGGAAAGCAGAACGCAAGCGGAGAAAACGTCAAATTCACCATGACCTCTACAAACAAAGTCTCTGTAATTTTAACTTTGAGTTACTCAAAGCTAGACAGCGAGACTTTTCTGAAATGATTAATGAGAACATCAACAACACTCGCACTCTGTTTGCTATGGTTGATAAGCTTACAACCCCCCCTAAACAGATAGCTCCAGAACTCCTTTCCACAGAAAAATGCAATGAATTTGCTTTTTCAGTGAAAAAATCCAGTCCATAAGGTTAAATATCAACACAAATCAACAAAACAATAAAATGATGCAATCCCTAAGACCTCCCAGGAATAACTCAACTGTGAATTTAAGAATTTAATACAGTTGACCAAAAACCCATAGAGGAGACAGTTCAGCATCTAAAACCATCAACATGCTGTCTTGACACAATGCAATCAGACTTGTTTAAAACAATTGTGAACTCTGTCCAAACAGATTTGCAACAAGTAATAAATAGCTCACTTAAATCAGGTGTGTTTTCTAAACCCCATAAAAGTAGCTGCCATTAAGCCACTCTTAAAAAAGAGAACGCTGGATGCTTCCATGTTAACCAACTACAGACCTATCTCAAATTTTCCTTTTATAGCCAAGATCATTGAGAAAGTGTTTTTCAATCAACTCAGCAATTTCTTGAACTCCAGTGGACTTTTTGACAAATTTCAATCAGGCTTCTGACCTCACCACAGTACAGAAACAGCTCTTATTAGAGTGTTAAATGACTTAAGGTTGAACACTGACTCAGGCAAGGTGTCAGTTCTGGTCCTGTTGGATCTCAGTGCTGCATTTGACACTGTGAACCACAGTATACTGTTGAACAGGTTGGAAACTTGGGCAGGACTCAGAACTGTCCTAGAGTGGTTCAGTTCTACTTGGAGGAGCAGAGTTATTTTGTGACGATTGGAAGTTATGAATCTGATCGAGTGGCTATGACACCCTGAGTTCCTCAGGGGTCAGTTCTTGGACCCCTTATGTTCAGTCTATATATGCTGCCTTTGGGTCAAATTCTGCAGAACTCTAATGTAGACTATCACAGTTATACAGATGACACACATATATATCTAGCACTGTCCCCAGATGACTACAATCCAATACAGTCATTGTGTCACTGTCTAGAGCAAGTAACTAATTGGATGAACCAAAACTTCCTTCAATTAAATCAGGTCATGAGGTCATTGTTTTGGGCAATAAAGAGAAGAAGATTGCTGTCAGTAAACATCTCAAGTCACTCTCTCTAAAAACTAGGGACCAAGTCCAAAACCTTGGCGTGCTGATAGACTCAGATCTGACCTTCAACAGTCATTGTAAGAAAGCCCTACAGGTCAAGGTCCAACAGCTCTACTGGTACAAAGACAACTAGCAGTGAACAAGTCAGGACATGCCCAGTCACACAGAAAAGCAGGAAACCAGTCAGTGAGCAGACTGTGGAAAGCTGCATGGAATTTCTGTGTGTTTCCCATAGACTGTAAAAAGAATGGACGTAGCACCCGTGACGTCACCCATTGGTTTGGGGGAGTGTGTTTTGTGCCTCTACTATGGGCATTAGGACTGCGCCATCTTGGATTTTAGTGGGTGTGTATTAACTCTACGGGTCAGCCGGGGTCAGCCGGCCGAGATCCCGCCCACTGAACTCGAATTAACCGCACCGAACTGAGCTAGCCTAAGGCTAATCAGCTAGGCTAGGCTAACAAGCAGCTACTGGCAGCAGCTACACGGCAGTCCAACCTCCAGACAGCGACCTGACAGCGACTCGACCGCAGGTAACGTTAAGTTCCTTATAAAACAAATATAACGCTGCAGCACTTGAAATAAAGTTTTATTGAGATTATACTACATAAGAGATAAAGTTAAATAAGTCCGCTGGGGACCAAAACTCATCTTAACCCTCAGATCCTGTTAGAAATGACTAACGTCCTCCTGTTGTTTGCAAACACACACCATGATAAAGTTAAAATAGGTATTACAATATTTTTTTTTGTTGGAGCTGGAGCTTCTGGGACTGGTTCTCGTTTTACAGTTTTTTTTTTTACGGCAAATTTTGATAACATTTTAAATCTGGTGAAAATCAGAGACAAAATCACTTCCAGTGTCATCAGCCCGATGAAATCCCTCAGCTCGATCCCCCCCAGCGCGCCCCAGTTGCGGCTCCGGGGGCGTTGAGTCCCCTGGGGGCAGCGCGAGTAGCTTTAGCTACCCCGGGAGCCGCGATAAACAGAGAATTATAAGGTGCAGACCATGGTGCAGACAGGAGATCTTTTAGGAGCATGATGTACCTTGCAAAAGCCACCTCTCTGCAACCTATGAACATTATAGCATGATCACAGCCAAATGAAAAATCTGATGGTCCATAAAATGTGGCAACAGGATCTGAGGGTTAAAGGTTACTACTCTGTGAAATTACTATGTAGAATAATGTAAAGAACGTTTGTTAAGCATTTTATATACTTAAATATTTTTTAAAAGTAGTGAGATACAGGGTTCTCACATGACAGGGATAGATAGATGGGATAGATAAATCGACTCAATAGTATATTTAATTGTTAAATTGTGCTCAACTTAAACAGCCTCAGCAATAAAATGCATCATATGAAGTGATTCATCAGTGATATCAATCCACAAACATTCTATAACAGTAAAACAGAGAGGGACTGTTTTTACTTTTATACTTAATTGCATTTTGCATATAAAACTTAATGTTAACACTTTCACAAAAGTGAGGTTTTGAATGCAGGTCTTTGTAGTGTATAGTAGTAGTGTAGTGTCTTTGTAGTGGAGTATTTTCACAGTGTGGTATTAGTAGGCTACTTTTACTGAAGTAAGGCATTTCAATATTTTGTACACCACTGGTTACATGTTTGTCTTTCTTTATATTTAGAAAATAGAAAAGAAAGCTGCCCAGGCCCCAGACCAGGCCCCGGCCAGGCACCCAGGCCCCGTCCAGCCTCTGCTGGTTGCCCAGACCAGGCCCCGGCCAGCTTCCACGCCCGGACCACCCGCAGCAAGGACTACAGCCTCACATGGGGCGGGCGCTCCACCAACTGAGCCAAACACTGACCCTATTTTTTATTTTATTTTAAAAGCTTATTATTATTTATTATATATACTGATTGTTCATTGTCTGTTCATTTAAAGAGTACCTCATGTTCAAATAAATTATTTTCATAATTGCACTCCTTTTGTCTTCTACACTTATTGAAAATGTTAAAAATGTCGTAGTCAGTTAAAAGGAATATCAACTTAAACACAAATATTAAGCATTAAAGCTCAAGTTTTTAGTCAAGTTTTACTAAAAAATGTAAAAATTCTCACGACAGTGTCTCTGTTTTCTGACCTTTCCAGGGTGTCCATGGAACCTTAAGAAGTCTTTACCAGTACATTTTTTTTATTTTTTCAAATGTGCTAAATCATATGTCTATGTCTTACCTTTACTAACGGTAGAACTCTAATATATAGATAATTATCTACTTGCATGAGAAATCTCTCCACATGATTAACTGATTTTAATAAGGTTTAAGATGCATGTTATACAACTAGTTTTAAGAAAGTCAGGAAAAACAATTCTGAGTGTCTGTGACAACAGGTGGCAGGCAGACGCTGAGTTCACGCACAATACAGATTTTATTGAAAGCACAGGGGAGGATTGGGGCTGGAGAGCAGGGTCCAGTTCTGTCTCCTCATGCTGACGACCCACTTGTCCAGCCTGTCTGGATCACCTAGAGGGAAACTTTTAAAATGACACGTATAGATGCTCAGCAACTTATATATCAGAGGTCACAAACCTTTTTGATACTAAGAGCTATTTGAGGATATGGAGTAATAAAAAGGGCTTTGCTTAATAAAAAGTTCCTAAATAACAAAGTTACACAGTTCACCTTTAATAATAATACCAACAATAAATATAATAAGAAATATATGTTGTATTTATTTATGGGTGGCCTGATCTTGTTTTTGAACATGATTAACGATTTCTGAAATCAGTATCACCAATACAATACAGATCACACATTCTCTGAATTACAAGCTTGCTTTTTGCAGTGTGGCATTAATTAGGCTATTAATTTATTAATTTAAGTTACTCTTGACACTCTATATAAGTATTATTAAATGAAAGATAATAATAATATTAAATTAAAGATAATACAGAACATTATGTATATTCTATATTATATCCCGCATTAAACGGACTGAGAGCACAAAACACACCACAACAGCAGCTAACATTAGCTGCTCTGGTCATCTGTCTGTATCAGCAGTGTCATGTGAGTGTGTTAGACAGGGGACTGTTTTGTGTATGCGCGCACTGTGCGCATTAATATGAGTTCACATGTGTATTGATAAGGGTCGCAAAAAGTAGTCCCGTCAAGTTAGGTGGAGAATCGCTCACAGGCCCAAACGACTGCCAAGCATTCTTTCTCTATCTGCGCATAGCGCCGCTCTGCATCAGTTAGTGTCCTGGAGCAAAAAGCTACTGGTTTCAGTCCCTCAGCATGGCGCTGTAGCAGCACGCCACCCAACCCAAAGCTACTTGCATCTGCGCTCACTATTGTGGGTTTGTTCACATCATAGAATGCAAGTGTGGGTGCTGTGGAGATGAGTTGTTTCACTTTGTTGAAAGCGTTGACTTGGGCTGCATCCCAGGTCCATACCGCGTCAGCTTTCAGTAGGTCATTGAGGGGTTTTAGCACATCTGACAGGTTGGGCAGGTATCGACCCAAGTAACCTCCGGAGACCTGGCATGTCATCTGGTGGCTGTAGCTCTGTGATGGCACTTACTTTTGAGGGGTCAGGGCGGATGCCCTGTTCATCGATGAGGTGTCCCAGGTAGTTCAGCTGCTTTTGGCGCAGGTGGCACTTTTTGTCATTGAGCTTCAGGCCTGCGCACTCCAGTATCTGCAGGACGTTCTGGAGTCTCTCCTCGTGCTCTTTCTCATCCCTGCCGTGAAAAAGAATATCGTCCATGTACACCTCAACCCCTTCTTGGCCTCTGAATAGCACAGACATCTCCCTCTGAAAAATCTCTGGTGCACTGGAGATCCCAAACGGGAGCCGCTTGAAGAAATACCTCCCCATGGGGGTGATGAACGTGGTTAGCTTGGCTGTTTCCTCCTCCAGCGGAATTTGCCAGAAGCCACTGGCTGCGTCGAGCAGGGAGAAGACTTGGGACTCTGCCAGCTTTGGCAGTATGTCATCTATAGTAGGTAAGACGTACCTTTCTCTTTTAACTGCCATGTTTAGTCTCTGTAAGTCCACACAAACTCTCACATCATCAGCTGCTCGTTTAGGCACCCGGACCATCGGGGCGCACCACTCCGTTGGCTCTGTCACTTCCTCAATGATGCCACACTTCACCATTCTCTCTAGCTCAGCTTTAACTTTGGGGAGCATGGGTGCAGATACTCTCCTCGCAGTGTTCACACTGTATGGCACAGCATCATCTCGCAGGCATATTTTAACAGGTTTTATTTTCAAGAGGCCCACACCTGCGTCAAACGTGCTTTGGACTTCATCCACTCTTTTTACCAGTCCCATGGCCACTGCAACAGCACGGCCCAAGAGGTTACTGTAGCTGTTTGTTTTCACGACATGTATGATGAACTTGTATTGCCGGCCTTTGTACCATGTTAAAGCTGTGAATTGTCCTAGACCATCAAGTTTTCCACCTGGGCTGTCAAAGTCTGTGTCATCACTTGCTAACTCTGGCTGGAGTTTGAGCTTGTGGTAAGTTTCATCTGATATCACACTGGTATCAGCGCCTGTATCAATCTTGAATGTCACAGGAGTGTCTCTGATGGCTAGTTTAACAGTCCATGGTGTATTAGTGTCTGCAATGTAGGTGTACTTTGTTTTGATCTCACCCAGAAAATGTCTGCCACTGTGGTCAGCCTCCTGCACCACCGTGGTTACCTCGTTCACTTTGGCAGAGCGACACACCACTGCAAAATGTCCGGTCTTGTGGCAGTTTCTGCACTGAGCATTTCTGGCGGCACAGGCTGCATTTTTGGGGTGATCCTTGCCGCACCTGAAGCACTTGTTCCTGTCGCCGCGGTGTCCTGGGCTCGCGGTGTGGAGACTGCCAGGCCTTTTCCCCCTTCCTTTGTGTTGCGGGGTGGGAGCTGTGCGCGAATATGTCCGCGCCACTTCGCTGAGGTAGCTAGCGTCGGTCGAGCTAGCTCTAGCCTGCTGGCTTACTTGCCCCTTTATCTGCTCCGACTGTCTCACCATATCCACTGCTCTGTCCAGCGTTAAGTCTGCTGTCAATTGTAGTTTTTCCGACAACTCCTTGTCCATGATCCCGATGACCAGTCTGTCCCGAATATTTTCTATCTTCACCGGACCGAACTGGCAGGTTTCAGCTAGCTCGTAGAGGGTACGGATATATTCCTCCGCCGATTCACCGTGCTTCTGCGCTCTAAGATAAAAACGAGCCCTTTCGTGGATAACGTTCACTTTCGGTATGAAGTAGGTGTTCAATTTTTCCAACACAGTCTCATAGTCTTGAGCATCTTCATCCTCTCCGAATACAAACGTGTTGAACACTTGCTCAGCCTCTTTGCCAAGTGCATAAAGCAGCGTGCTAACCTGCACTTCTCCCTCCTCCAGGTTTAGCTTCGTCGCCATGCGATACCTCTGAAACCGCTGCCGCCACTCCGGCCACTGCTCCGGATGGGTAAAATCCAGTTTCTCGGGAGGATTAAACTTCGCCATAATCCAGTCGCTTTACTTCTGAAACCATGTGTAAGTTATTACTCAAAGAATAACGGGCAGTATTTCTTCCTGTTGTGTTATAGCACTTTATTGCCTTTTTATAAGTGGCTGACAAGTGACACGTTATTAAGTTACAGATTGTTGTTCTGACATACACTGTGGTGTAATCATACTGAGGTTGATTGCTATTCTCTCATTATTACCTGTCTCAGTTATATAATTCTTAAGAGAAGAGACACTGCAGGTTTTCTTGGTTATTGTTTGCATACATTAATGTCTATGACTCAAAAGAGGGGAGATGTCATGTGAGTGTGTTAGACAGGGGACTGTTTTGTGTATGCGCGCACTGTGCGCATTAATATGAGTTCACATGTGTATTGATAAGGGTCGCAAAAAGTAGTCCCGTCAAGTTGAAGTAGTTGTAAGTTACTGCCGGTGTGCTGCAAGAAATAAAGAGCATCAACAGGAAGAAATACTGCCCGTTATTCTTTGAGTAATAACTTACACAAGCAGAGACCATGAGTCGGTAATAAAGTCATTATACAGTGCCAAAATCCAGGTAACATATTTTATACAGTCTATGGGTAAAATAGTACTACGGTTTACTCACGGAAAAAACTGCAACACAGAATCCTTTGTCGGTCGTTTAGTACAATCAACAGCACAACACTCCATATTGCCAGAAAAAACTACCTGAAAATAGGCAAACAAACACGTACACTGCAGCGCCTGTCTGCTGGATGTCGCCGCGGACCTCTGGGTGTAGCCTAGCCTAGCCTAGCCTAGCCCAGCCGATGCTTTAGCATAGAGCTAACTGCTGGCAACTGTCTGTGAACCTGTGACTCAGCGTAACCACGCCCTAATTTATGCCAGAATTTTAAGCCTAAATGACACTTAAACGGTTGTGATACAAAAAAATTCACCCCCCCCCCCCAGAGTGTTCACTGAAGTGGAAACTAGCAGTAAAGACCAAAAAAGTCAAAGGCACCAGGCTTTAAATATGTTTTTTTAAGCTGTAAAGTCGGCTATTTTAACATGGGGCTCAATGGGAAATTGCTCACTGCTGGCACCAGCCCCCAGAGGCCGCGGGGGGAACTGCAGCTTTTCGAACGCGGAAGTGGTCCTCACTCGGAGAACCCACAACTCCCCCCTTGGTGTTTCCCTAATGACGTGTGCGTTCTTGAGGAAATATAAGTGGTTTCTGTTTGTAGTTATGGATAATTTGACCACTATTGCAGTTTGTGTTATTTTACATGGAAATGTGTTGTGTGAGTTTGAGTTTGCTACATTTGGATTGTGAGGACTTTTGTTTGTAATGGCATTATTGCAACGCAGTCTATTTGCTGTGATTGTGACCATGCTTATTGTTAATAGAGTTTAAAGGTCAAATTATTTACTGTGGTTCACAGTCATTATGCTCCCAAATCAGTCAAATCAGATCTCTCTCTCCAAGTGCCTTGATTCTCTGACCGGAATCATAGTCCATAATCTGCCGCCTCAACCAGCAATCCTTTTACATAGGCTCCCCCTCAAACAGTCATATGAAATCAATCACCAAAACAGCCTTCTATCAGCTTAAGAACATATCCAGAGTGAAGGGTTTTATGTCTCAAACAGAACAGGAGAAGTTGATTCATGCTTTCATCTCAAGTAGACTCGACTACTGCAAAAAAACTGACTTGACTCCCACAAAAAACATTAAACAGCTGCAGCTCATTCAGAACGCTGCAGCTCAAGTTTTAACCAGAACAAAGAGATCAGAGCACATTACTCCAGTTCTAAAGTCTTTACACTGGCTCCCAGTCAGCTATAGAATAGATTTTAAAGTTCTGCTACAGTGCTACTAGTCTACAAATCACTGAATGGTTTGGGTCCAGAATACATGAATGACATGTTAGTAGAATATGAACCCAGTATATTAATAACATGTTAGTAGAACATAAACCCAGTAGAGCTCTGAGATCTACTGAGTCAGGTCAGATAGTTGAGCCCAGAGTTCAGACTAAACATGGTGAACTGAAATGCTTGTATTATAAAGCACATTGAGTTGCCATTGTGTATAAAATGTGCTATATAAATAAAGCTGTTTTGCCTTGCCTTAACAAACATTCCTTTGGAAGTGGCAGAGTCAGAAGTTACCCAGCAGCCCTTTGCACATGCAACGGGACGTGCATACATTTAAGGGGGGAGTGTGTAACCTGTTGGAAAAAGAAACCCAACTGTTACTAAATGTGTTGGAAAAAAGTGTTAAAAGTATGAGAAACATGTTAGAAATATATTCTTTCACTGAGAACGATTTTTATTTAATTTATTTAATTCATAACTACATTCTTTATTTTATTTTTCATTTCATTTATCATTTCAATTGACCTCAGATGTCTTTTTGATTCAGTAGGTGGTCCTGTTAAGAAAAAACTTTTAAAATTGATTTCATTGGTTCATTTCAGTTTAGTTAAGGCAACGCACGTCCCGCCTCCTTCATGTAAAAGACGCTGTGTGTGAAAAAATACACCGAGAGCTGCACCGAGATAACAACATTTGCAGTGCACAACGGAGTATACAGATACAAGAGACTGATATTCGGGGTATCATCAGCCAGCGAGCAATACCAGCACGAGATAGCCGCTGCATTGACTGGCATTGAAGGTGTCGAGAACATCTCAGATGATGTGATTGTGCACGCACCAGACCAGGAAACACATGACAAGCGCACGCTGTCATGAGGAGACTCTCAGAATGTGGACTAACACTGAATCCACAAAAGTGCCAGTTCAGCATGAACAGACTAATACTCATGGGGATACTTTTGTCACAGAAAGGCATTGGACCCACAGAAGAGAGAGTGCGAGCTGTAATGGAGGCCAGAGAACCAGAGAACGCCACAGAGGTGAGAAGTTTCCTGGGGCTTGTCGGTTACAGCAGCAGATTCATATCACAGTTTGCAACACTATCAGAACCACTGCGACGCCTGACCCGAAAGGAACCACCGTTCAACTTTGGACTGGAACAGAAACAAGCATTTCAAGCTTTAAAGGATCTGGCCATTGGTCTGGGGGTGGTATCCAGAGGAGAGGCTCCTAGTGGCCCCCACCAGCTGGAAGAAAGCCTCCCAGAACTGAGCCACGAACTGCGGCCCCCGGTCGGACAGAATGTTCCTGGGGAATCCGAAGGTTCTGAAAATGTTCTGGAGCAAGAGTTCAGCGGTCTGTTTGGCAGATGGCAGTTTGGGTGAGGGGATGAATTTAACCATTTTAGAGAATCTCTCTACGACCGTGAGGATGACCGTTTTACCTTCGGATGGAGGGAGGCCAGTGATGAAGTCCACTGAGAGGTCCGACCACGGGCACTGTGGCACGGGCAGAGGGTGAAGGAGGCCAGCCGGTGGGGCATTGGAACGGGAACACACAGGACAGGCAGCGACATATTCTGACACGTCATCCTTGGCATTAACCCACCAGAACCGCTCCAACACTCTGAAGAGGGTTCAGCGGGTGCCAGGATGACAGGAGAACTTACTTTCAGGAGCCCACTTAATAACCTCTCCCCGGAGGGACGGGGGAACAAACAACCTGTTCGTGGGAGTCTCAGGGGGTGCTTGAATAGCTCTGAGAGCCTCTATCACCTTGCCTTCCACACTCCAGGTGGAGGCTCCCACGATACAGGTTTCAGGGAGGATGGGTTCTGGATTGGAGGAGTCTGTTTCGGGTGCATGGATGTGTGACAAGGCATCAGGCTTGGTATTCTTGCTTCCTGGACAATATGACAGAGGGAAATTAAACCGGGAAAAGAAAAGTCCCCACCTGGCTTGACGGGCATTGAGCCTCTTGGCACTCTTGAGGTATTCCAGATTCCGGTGGTCAGTCCACACGAGGAATGGTTGGGCAGCCCCCTCTAGCCAGTGCCTCCACTCTTCCAGCGCCACTTTTACAGCCAACAGCTCCCGGTCCCCCACCGAGTAGTTTCTCTCTGCTTGGGATAACCTTCGGGAAAGGAAAGCACAGGGGTGGATCTTATTATCCATACCTGATCTCTGGGACAAGACAGCCCCCACTCTGGAGCTGGATGTGTCCACTTCCACGACGAACTGTTGATCGACTGAGGGTAGGGTGAGGACCGGAGCTGTGGTGAAGAGCTTCTTCAGGCGCTGGAACGCCTCCTCGGAGGATTGAGACCGCTGAAACGAAACCTTGGGAGAGGTTAAGGCACTTAAAGGGGCGGCCACAGAGCTAAAGTTTCTAATGAACTTACGATAGAAGTTTGCGAAACTGAGAAAACGTTGTACGTCTTTTCGGGAGGTGGGGGTGGGCCACTCTGCCACCGCCTGGACTTTTCCGGGGTCCATTTCCAAATGATCATGGGAGATCACGTACCCCAGAAAGGACACTTGTTTCCTGTGGAATTCACATTTTTCTGCTTTGACAAACAGTTCATTTTTTAACAGTCTTTTCAAAACTTCCTGTATGATACATGTATGATGAACATGAGAGTCTTCGTCAGGGGAAAAAATAAGGATATCATCAAGATATACAAAAACAGTTTGATTCAGGAGGTCCCTCAGGACATCGTTCACTAGGGCTTGGAAGACTGCGGGGGCGTTTGTCAATCCAAAGGGCATGACCAAGTACTCATAGTGGCCAATGGGCGTATTGAAAGCTGTTTTCCATTCATCCCCCTCCCGGATGCGTATTAAGTGATACGCGTTCCGCAAATCCAATTTTGTGAACACTTTGGTGCCCTTGAGGACATCAAAAACAGAAGAAATTAGTGGGAGGGGGTAACGGTTCTTAGTTGTAATGTTGTTGAATGGGGAGTAGTCTATGCATGGTCTTCTCTCTTGTCCTTCTTCTCTACGAAGAAGAACCCTGCTCCAGCTGGAGAGGAGGAGGGCCGAATTAGCCCTGCTGCAAGGGAGTTATTAATGTAGTCCTCCATAGCCTTTCTCTCGGCTGCGGACAGAGAGTACAACCGGCCCTTAGGAATGGGTGCTCCCGGGAGGAGGTCGATAGCACAGTCATAATCACGATGGGGAGGAAGGGAAGCAGTTCTGCTCTTACTGAAGACTTCTAGTAAGTCATTATAACAGGCTGGGACAGAGCTGGTACCCCTAGCCTACTTTGATAAAGAAGCACCAACAAAGTGATAGCAGATGCAAGTCCTGTGGGCTTAGGGGCGGTGCTAGTGCAGGACCAGCAAGGAGAGATGGTACCTGTGTGCTACGTGAGCCGCAGCCTGAACGATTGTGAGAGGAGATACCCTCAGACAGAGCGTGAAGCATTAGCTCTGGTATGGGCTTGTGAGAGACTACATCCATACGTGTATGGCAAGAAGTTTGATTGTGTCACCGACAACAAGCCATTGGAAGTCATTTACAGTCAGCGATCTAAACCATGTGCACGCATAGAACGCTGGGTCTTCAGATTACAGCCATATGACTTCAGAGTGATGCATGTACCAGGAAAACAGAACATAGCAGACCCACTGTCACGACTGCTTGGGGACACAGCTAAGAAGGAGATACACAAACATGAGTCAGAGGAGTATGTGAGATTTGTTGCAGTGAGTGCTACACCTAAAGCACTTACAACCAGAGAGGTGGAAGAAGCCTCTGCAACTGACCCAGAACTAGTGGAGGTACGCTAGACAATCACAAATGGACACTTTGAGAACTGCAAACCTTATGCATCAATTGCGAATGAACTATGTGTAATGGGATACCTAGTTCTCCGTGGAAATCGCATCGTGCTGCCACAAAAACTACAAGCCAGATCGGACACTTTTGTGTATTGTGGGAACCAAACAGCATCTCAGAACCAAGCTTTGGTGGCTTGGCATGGACAAAGCAGCTGAGAGATATTGCAAGGCATGTCACGGATGTCAAATTGTAGCCAGACCTGACCCGCCTGAAGCACTGAGAACCACATCACTACCAGACGTTCCTTAGCAGGATGTGGCAATAGATCTACTAGGACCACTACCAACCAATCATTCCATACTTGTGTTAGTAGATTACTACAGTCGCTATTATGAGTATGATGTTCTGACCTCTACAACTGCAGAGAAAATCATCGACAGTGTAGCGAACACGACATCAGTACTGCTCAGAACATCCTCAGGTCAGAGTCACCTTCGACCCTCAGATGAGGAAATTGGACCAGGTTTGATATAGAGACCAACAGGGTCCTTCTCTTGGACAAACAAAGATCCCTTATCATTCCATGGGACAGAATCAGTCCATATGGAAGGCTTTGATCTAATTGCAAGGAGGCAATTAAATAATAATTCACTTTGTAAGAATGGGCCAGTTGTCCTCTTCCAGTCATAAGGTTTAACCCGAGGCGTCAAAAATGACCCTTTTACACCCCCAACGAACTTTTCACCCAGAGCAGGGACAGACCCTGGCTTCCCTCCGGGTCTCATGAGAAGCTTGTGATTCACGAAAGACAGACGTTGGTGTCTCCTTCGGACGTCATAATTTATCAGAGAGACTTCTTCCACCAGATAAGAGTCACACAGACTACGGTCGTAAACTAAAAGACACATTCCTGACCCCCCCCCCCCCCCCTCTGTGTCTCCTGAAACCACACAGAGCATGAAAGTGAGAAAATTAGTGTTAAGAACTTAAATAACAACATCTTAGTGAAAAGTATGGTTTAAACAATACCAATTACTTATATCCTTATCAGTTACCTAAAGAAACCTCCACTGTAACAGCTATTACAGCGATCATAGATAAATGTGCATTTGAAGAACTGTGATTATACTTTCTTACTTACTTTAAGTTACTTACTTACTAATTTGTGGTATGAAAATGTTTGTTTAATGTGAGAAAGTGTTACACCGATGTTATGCTTACATTTTGGTGATAATCAATTGTCTATCATGGAATAAGTAGAATAACTATGTGTTATGCTTGATCATATTAATCCCCTTCAGGTTTTAATGAATGGCAGCTTGATGAATCAAGCTGATGTCATATTAATAACAGAATAATACATCCTGTGTTCTGTGTCAATAGATTATAGTATGCATTTTATAATCATGATTAAATACTGAATGAATGATGATGATGAAAAGTTTCATGGTAAAAAGCTGGAAATTAGATCCTCAGAGTAGCTGGGATGAATCTGATTGGCTGACACACAAACCCTCCCCAGGGACAAAAACCAGCTGCACCCATGAACACAAGTCTTGGTCTTAGTCTTAGTCTTAGCGGATCTGAAGACGGCTTTGCGGCCCGAACAGGGCTCTGCTCTGTCCATCTTCTCTTTTCTTCACCTCACACATTCTTAACTTAATCTTTACTTATTCTCTATCTAAGTTTTCCTAAGTTTTGTAATCTTGTAACTTTCACCAGCAACGTCCAGAGAAAAAGCTCTTTAAGTAAACACGTCATTAAGTTTTGCATTCAGCCTGTTTTTGACATTTTGATGATTTTGACGCTGAGATCTCTCCAGAAAGAGAGCTAGTTAAATTAGACGGTTCCTCCATCTTTCATCAACCTGAGAGAACTTTTTGGGCAGACAAACGCCTGTCAACCCTACGACTCATCATAACTGAGAGGAACAAAGTCTGCCAGCGGACAACAACCGGAACCAGGCAGTCTGATGAAGGCCAGCCGACCCGGACCATCCTCACCCCGCCCGGACCTGCGACGCTCTCTGAGATCTTCCACTTGGTGTGTGTACGCGTGGTTCTGAAGGACGGACAGCTGAGACCCTCCATCGATGAAAGTAGGATCCAAATATTGCATTAATCAAGGGTTGATGTCAGATCGAGTAATTCAAATTTCCTTTAAAAGTAAGGCTCAGTAAAACTTATAGGCTTATGTTTTCTTAGTTTCCACATAATTACATATCCTTCATTTAAATTAATCATTCACCATCATCTTTCATTCATGTTGCTATATCAAGTAATCTCATGAATTCATATTGCATTGTATCATCACATTTATTTATACATCATTTATTAGTAGTGTGTAGTTAATAAAATCCATAAAACTCAATCAATGGTGTATGTCTATTCTTTGAAGTGATACAGGGGATCTATTGAACCGTAGAGCCACGAACTTTAGATATTTGACTGATTCAGAAATGTATTGATTTATTAATTATTATGATTTATTGATTTATTGGCTAATCAAACAACCAATTAAGTAAAAATCTTTTCCTTCTTACGAAGGTGGTGCCCCTTATTACGAGAGCTATTTTCTATATCTTTAAGATCCATAATCCGTTACAACAGTCTGGAGTCAATCTTCAGCAGGCTTGCAACAGGAAACTGGATTACCAGACATCAGTGAATCACACACAATAGCACTGCGAGGTACATGACAGGAATGCGGAGCAGAAAGGAAAGGCAAAATTATATGCTGATGAAAGAAGGGGGGCTCAGTACTCAAAAGTGGACATTGGAGACACAGTACTCATACAGCAGGACAAAGTGGACAAGTTTTCCACACCGTTCCACAGAACACCACACAAAATTGTCAATAAAACAGGAAATCGAGTTGTGGTCGAATCTCCAACAGGAGCACGCTATCGGAGAAACATATGAGAGAAAGATATGAGACAACCGGGCCAAAGGAAATGCACAGTACACAGGAAGAGACACCAGGAGAGGAGGATAGTGTACTTGAGGCGGACACACAAACAGAGACTAATATCACTCAAACCCCACACCAGGACACTCAAATGTCAGACATGATCAGGGGTGGATTGGCCATAGCCGTACCGGGACTTTTCCCGGTGGGCCGGTCAATAATGGGCCGGTGGCTTTTTATTTTTTTTATTTGTTCAATTAGTTTTTGCTGCGCCTTGCCATGGTTACTCTCCTGGCCCAGAGCAGAGACATGCACCGGCCCACAGAGCTCCGCTGCAGCCTGCAGACACAGCAGAGGCCCATTGGCTTGTCTGTCTAAAGAATACCTGGCCCAGTGGCCCTATGATAGGCTACAGAGGCCCATGAGTTCCACCCACGCTGGTTCTTGACCCCCCCAACCCCCCCTCGTCCAATCACCTTTGATGACAAGCAATCAGATGAGAGCTAGTGAGAGATACTACTACAACAAAATGGACAATGCGGCTAAAAAGCGAAAAGGCGGAGCGGAAAAACAAAGAGATAAAAAAAGAAAAGCTCTAGCAACCGACGCTGCTACGAGCAAAAAAATTTCAGAAATGTTTGCTGCTGGGGCCAGCGTGGCCGGAGCGGCTTCAGGAGTGGGTCCCTCTCAGCAGCAGGTGTCGGACAGTGAGTCAAGTGAGGCTCCCGCTGCCATGGTGGTGCAGGAGCAGGAGGTTGAGGAAGACTCTCCGCCATGTGGAAGTGGTGATAGAGTTTTAAGCAGGTGTGTGCCTGCAGCATGGTGTGGATAAACACTCATTAAATGTTCAGAATGGTTACTAACTGTCTATGAACTTTACTTGACATAATAAATAGCAAACTCTGCATAGTGTGGTGTGTTACAACTAGGCCTAAATCTAGTTATCTAAAGTATTAGAAAACAATAACCATATTCATATACTATCCTGATTAATTGATTAGTTGCTTTTATTAACCACTATGTTCATCAAAGGATGCCACATAATTACAAATGTGCAAGCTTACAGCTCACATGTTGCAATGTGGTGTGGTTTGAACATGTAGATCTGCTACTTTCACAATTTTTGATAATTTCTACCTATAATGACATCCGCCAAATCAGGTCACCAGAGTTAAAGTGTTGTAAGTGTCAATATGCACCTTTCTTTGTGCCTATAGTCTAATATGTTCATGATGGACATTGATCTAACACCATAACACATATGTAGCCTATGATGCTTTACATATTTTTTTTCAGTCAGTGTTTATGGTTTATTGCTCGTTCAACAGTTTCACATGATACAGTTAAAACTAATTCAAGCCTATTCAAGTCTCCAGAATATAAGGGATATTGTTCAGTATACTACTGTTATTAAGGGCTTGTGTGTTTAAATGTACATCAACATGAGTTGGCACAGTATCTGAGCATGGATTGTAGTGGGCCGGTCTGAACCAAAAAGTCCAGGGCCGAATTTTTGTCCCAGTACAGGCCTGGACATGATGAGAGCCAGACCTCAAAGGGTTAAGAGGGCACCTGAAAGATTTGGTGGTTTTTTGTTGTTGAAGTGAACAGTATACAGAGTGTGGAGGTATTGTGAAAAGTTTTGTTAAAAAAGTTATTGTAAAAAAAAAGAAAAAAAAAGAAAATAAATCTAGTTGTTGAATAAGGAAAAAAACTGATAGATAATGCCAAATAATATGTTAAAAAGATACTTATGTTTGGTACAATGCAGAGGTTGTTTAAGAGGATAAGTTTATTTCCGAAAAAAGGATGTCATGTATTGGGTTACATAGGTCACATGTTTAGGAAAACAGGGGGAGATGAATAACGGCAGCCCAGAGGCGTAACAGGTGGACTTGTAGTGTTACTCTCGGTTTGGACAATAAAGCAAATAAAAGAAGAAGCTTCATGTCGTGATTAGATTCCGGATGATCTAATTAAGTATTAAGATAGGCACACAACAGGCTCCACTGCACCTACTATATCAGGATGATGCAAAGCAGTGTTCAGAGTTTATATGGCCCCATGTTGGTTATGGCTCAATGGAAGATGAAGTTTCTGCACCTGATTAACAATAGCCAAGATCATGTCAAATTTAAAGTTGGTTGCTTTTAAATTGAAATCTTCTTGGGGGTTTCCTCCAGCTGTTTTGCCACACCTATGTGCTACCCATGACCTGGAAAATGTACAATAAGAATGTCATGAAGCACACATACTCATGTGGCTTAACTTGACTGTTTATTCAACACAGGTCATTCGTGAACAGTGTACTAGCGCATGCTTACTTGCTGTTCAGCTCTCTGTTGGTCTCACTCTGTAAATTTCTGCTTAACATACAACAATAACAATGCTGCAGTGCCCTCTAGTGGTGACTGTAACTATACTATACTGAAATCACATCACACAACATTTTGAAGCACCTTTAGGCTCTTAAAAATGTGTTTCTTTTGAAGAATCATTTCAGTTTCAATTGGATCTTCCCAACTTTTGGTGCTTGGGTCTTAATAATGATGATGACAATGATACTAATAACAATAAAAATAATAATAACAATAATAATAATGATGTACATGCCTTTGGATATAATAGGGCCTTCGTACCAGTCCTACAACTAGGCTACTGCTACTTCTACTACTACTAACAACAACAACAATAGTAGTAGTAGTAGAAGTAGTATTCGTTTGACAACAATAAGGAAGCAAAGCTTTGAGGAGTAAAAGTTTAAATGCTTGTCAGCATTCACGCTGATAAAGATCAGTGAGTGTTTTTTTTTTCAGGCTAGAGAGAGAAAGCCCCTCCTCCAGTAGAGAGCACAGGAACTGAAACGGTGCTGCCGTCGAGCTGTCGGTCTGCAGTTGGTAGACAGACGCAGAATCTCACTCCGTTGCTGGGTCATAGGTAAGTGTTCTTAAAGATATAATCAGGTACTACACGCGTCTCGTAAAAAACAGGCACTGCTTCGCAAATTATGCCTAGGTTGGATCGCGGTGTTGTCGCATCGACAGTGGGTCAGTCACGTCGGAGAGTGTTTGTGCTTTTGAACCGTAGACGTATCAGGATGCTGTCAGGTCTGCGGCATCCGTGTCGGGAAAACAGTCGTCGAAGCATCATAACACACTCTGTTTGTAATAATAATAGACTGCGAAGCATAGGCTACTTCATATTCAGATTTATACTCATTCGTAATCTCTCGTGTGAGAGCCAGCCAGATCCAGTCGGAACCAGATTTTTTTTCAGAAGACAAGAAAAGCTAAAAGACCAAACACCTTATATAAATTGAAATGCCTTAATTAATCTTGATCTCAATGAAGGCACACACTATTTTTAATGCCTGAAATTCATTTGTGTGAGTGTTAACGGCATTTCTCTTTCTCATCTGTCTTGAGGAGCAGAAGTAACAGTCCTTGCCATTGGCCCATATAGATCTACATATGTAGGCTTAATATTTCACTTTCACCATCAGAAGGTTAAAGGAGGTTAATTACATTCTACACAGAAGTTATAATTCAACCTTCAACCGTCAACCTTCAGCATATGTTGAGACATAACTGTTAAACTATCTGTTTATTCTTAAACAGTCAATGCCATGGCTGTTATTATGTATTTGGTTACACAGGTTTATTGCACAGGAGTTGTTTTCTGACATTAATTTACATAGACACAAACTTGAAAAAATTAAATTTTGTATGAAAATTGACACATCAGCTACTTGCAATACTATACGACTAACATTTCTGTGTGTTTAGTGTTTAGTGTGTTCAAGCTCAAGCATTGCATTATTTATTGATCAATGTGTCATTATTGTAAAAATACTATAAGGATGACTAACAGATCAGATAATGAAACATAATTTCATTGACCCTCTAAATTAATGTTTCAAAGTTACTATCAGAGTGCCTACAGTATACAGGCTCTTAGAAAACAAAATGATTGTCACTTTTCCATGTCACATATCCTAGTACCAGAACATGTAGTCAACCAACTCTAGCGTTTGGTAACACCACACAGTAGCTGTGGTTACACAACGGTCCATTTGTCAATGCAATTTCAGGTTACTAGAGGATAGACAGCTGATTTGACCAGCCTAGACCTGTTTTAAGCAAAATGCATGTATGAAAACTTCATATAGCACATTTAATTTCAAGTGAGATATGATATAAATGTCATGAAAATTGTTACTGGAACACATCTAGTGTCTCGTACAATCTGATCAATTATTCCAGAAGCCACATCAGCCTTAGAGGCTTCTTACGGTTGATACAATTTTATGATGATGGGAGACCACTTTTATTTTATGTTGGTGATGTGGGGGTCAGAGTACAGGGTGACTTACAAATATCTGACTTTTGTAAGGCTCGGATGTTTATGATAATAATAATATTAATAATTATTATTATCATCATTTTACACTGTATAAGGTTTTGCCTCCTCTCCCTCCATATAGATAGAAATAACAACCATAAATAGCAAAATTATATATAAAGTCACAAATACCAAAAATGAAACAGTTCTAGTGTATAAATGAAATAAAGAATCAAATTGTCATGAATTATAACATATTGCTAATGAAAAACACAGAAATAATAGTAAATTGCGCAAATCGTACATCACACAAATAAAACAACCTATTTATAAAATGTGTGTTAATTTGGTAGTGCGACTAATTTTACTTTTTGCATCATCAGGCTACCATTAAATGCATTAAATTCCCCCACTCCTCCTACCTCAGGCTTTCAGTGGAGAGACCTAAGGTTGACCTATCTCTCCTCCTCTCCAAATCTCCTACTTCTGACTATAAGATCTTCTCAGCAGGCAGATGCTGCGAGTTCACTGACTATAACTAGGACACCAACGGTAACAATTATTGCCCACACGGTGACATTATAAAAAGAATGAGTGATAGAAAACTGATTTTTTTTTTTGGTATACAGTACAGGCCCCGTGCTCCCGGCCCGCATATCTAAATCCTCCACTGGCTGGCAGCAGCTGGATACTATTTCACGAGACATGTTGTGTATATAAACAAAAGAGACAAGAATATGGTCTTTTTCACAAAAATAACGCCAATGAACATTACTCTCCCTGAATAATTAGTATACTCTACTGTTTGGCTGTGCGATATGAAGACATTTATCATGTGAAAGTAGAAAAATGTCTACGGTTTCATATTTTGCTCTATTGTTTATATCGATGTGATGCAAATCACACTCATCACAGCAATATTTTTTGTCATTTATCATTCTATCTTTTGTGCGAATTACACTGTTGAAATATTGTTGAAATACTACTCTTTGTAACGGGGGCTGAGCTATGCCCCTGTTCAGAAAGAGAAGAGCAAACAAACAAACAAACAAACAGTGAGATGGCAACCTGTGAATTACAGCAAAACAATAGACTGTCTTTATATTTGTCACTTACTGAATTTATGTACACTTATTTACGCAGTTTCAGCTC
Source organism: Scomber japonicus (assembly GCF_027409825.1). Taxonomy (NCBI): domain Eukaryota; kingdom Metazoa; phylum Chordata; class Actinopteri; order Scombriformes; family Scombridae; genus Scomber; species Scomber japonicus. The sequence goes on along the minus strand of NC_070595.1, from coordinate 1,969,738 downwards.
TGTGTTAAGAGTATGCTGCATTTTTCTGTCATTTAGGGATGCACTACTCTCTGCTCTCATGACAGCCTGTTCAAGGTGGGAATGCTGCTGGTTTATACCACCTTGCTGTTCTGTATAAGAGGTACACACATGGAAAGTGGGGGATAGAGTTGTTCCACGAATTAGCCAGTTTAAAATTAACGATCAATTATCGATGAATCTTTTTTTTTAACTTAAAAATGCCATGAAAATACAAAATACAGTGTTTCTCCTTAATTAAAGCTTTATTCCAATAATGTATACTGTAGTCCAACAACAATCCTCATAGACAAGTCAGTGAAAGTTCAACTTTTTAACTTAAACAAAAAAGATACACTGCTGCTGTGGTGGTGACTGTCCACTACTAACAAAGTAAAGGAACTCCAGCCTATTAATTCTTGTTGATTAGCATGTTAGCATGTTAGCATGCTCAGGGATCAGTGAGCGCAGTCTGGTGACAGTTAGTCCAGCAGCTGAAACGCTCTGACGGGACCGAAGTAACCAGGATGCAGAGGCATTGTGGTGCTATCCTGAGTAGCCTGGCCAAGGTGCAGGTTTACAATGAACTCCCCCATTTTTAGTTTGAAAAGGTCCCACACCAAACTTAGCATTGACCTCTTCATGTTTACGTTTGATATCTACGGCAGCTGGTAGGTAGCTGAGCCGTTTTCTCTGTCAAATATCGTCCCCCGTTGGTAAGATGTCTCATTGCTGCCATATAGTGAAATTCATTGCTTTAAAGCTGCAGTTGGTAAGTCTTATAAAAGTAACTTTTTGTCATATTTGCTAAGACTGTCACTATCTAAAGACAACATTACATGAAACTAGTAATCTCCAAGTTTCTAGGTGAGGTATAGCCATGCGAAAGTCACTGTAAAGCGTTTTATATCTAGCTGTGTGGAGTGTAGTTCATTTATTACCGATCGTGTGAATGTGGTCGCGTGCACGTGGTCGCGTGCCGTCGCGCACACGTCAGCCTCCTCTGGGGGAGGGACTTTGGAGGCAGGGCAGGAGTGCAGCGGAGAGGGAGGGGGAGGGATCTGAAAGTTGTACTTCTTCAAATTTGATGCTAAGTCCTCTCTCTCCTCAAAGTTACCAACTGCAGCTTTAAGACTCACACTACACAACACAGCCTCTATTTGATACCAGCATTTGATCGACAATCATTTAAAGTAATTTTTTCACCTCAGAGTTGGTGTAAATTGTTTAATGCTGCAGTGTATGTTGGCCAGCCGGTCATGTTTGTTACTGCTAGAGTTCATCACTCAGCTAACATTAGTCTTTCAGTGGCAGCTTAGGAAGTTCACAATATGGTTTATGTTCATCTCGCAAAGATAATTATTTAGCCATTAAATCAAAAACCTTATTGCAATCATTGTCGTTCTTGAAGACAAACTACTACTAACCTGCCTTTGAGTTAGATAGTCAGGGAAAAAACTTTGTCTATGCCTATCTGGCTATCTAACAAGCTAGCTATTTTAGGTGGGTCCACATTGTCCAGAAGTCAAAGTGCCTCTTGAAATGCTTGAGTATTAGCTGCTTTACAATTCTTGCTGTGCTGATAGGCTGCTCTCCTCTGTGGATATAATGTTAATGTTAATCATTTATCTTACCTACCAGTTTTGTGTCATATATTCATCAGCTTGCAAGGTCATTGATAAACAGTGGAGATTATAAAACAGTTGTGTTGTCACTGAAAACCTGTGTCGGCCTCCCTTTTACCACACAAAGAACTAATAAGGAATTGATAAGGGAATCAATAAAGAATCAGACTAATAAGCAGAATCAGTAATCCACATTGGTATCAATAAAATGTTATCAGTCCATCATCCCTGTTACTGGAGGAAAGCCACATCACTGGCACTTGGTGTTTGTAATGTAATGTCCTGTTTATTTTATTTAAACAGAGGTAGTACACCATAAAACATTAACCTTGTATGAAGCAAGGAGAGATGCATTTCACAAGGTTTTAGCAAGTTGCTATGTTCCACCTGTAGTCCCTGGGCAGGTAGGTGGAACAATACATTAAAATCAGTAACAGAATTCACAAAGTTGTGCAAAATGGCAGTAATACGATTGTCAATACACAGTCATTCCCACATCCTAAAAGCAGTGCCCCCCCCCCCCCCCGATAATGTAAATCACATTTCAGCATTGGTGCTTTGATAATCAATGAGTAAGATCCTGTCCCTTAATATGAATTCATTTAAGGCATCAGTGTTAAAGACAACTGAAACCTCCAACACAGCATCAGAAATCCAGCTTGATTTCAGACTCAAGATTTCAATTAGGCGTTGTTGATGTTTGCACTCAATTTGTGCTCAAATTCCAATTTATCCGTGTTCAAACTCACTGTGTGCCTTCAGCCTCTGTCACTTTATTATACACCCCCCTCACATAACCCACCCTACCCCTTCTGGCCATATAAAGATGCAGTCTTGTGTAACTCTCTCTGAACCAGTTTCATCCAGTTCGCAAAGTGTTGCCAAGAAACTGGCTGTGTGTTTGTGTGTGTGTGTGCTTGTGCTTGTGTGTGATGGGCCAGGGTTTCCTTGGCTGTGTGAAAGCAGATAACTGGAATTTTCCTGTTCCCACTGCCAGTATTACATAAGAACCTGGGAAATGAGAGGGGAGAGAAAACAGACCACCAGGACTTTATCTGTCAACACAATGCATACATTAAATGGTTATGAAAATATTGTTGTTGTGCTAACACTGCTGTGTCTCTGGAGGTAGAGCAGTCGTCCACCAATCGGAAGATTGGCGGTTCGATAGACAAATAAGATAAGAACAGAAATAGTATTGGATTTATATTCTCTCTCGCTCTCCCGCCCCCCCCCCCCCCCCCCCCCCCTCCCCCTCCAGGTGACTTGGTGATCCCAGACCCTGAGGGCAGTTGCTGCCTCTCTCTCACACTTCTTCCCATCTCTTGACAGTTTTGTCATGGCGTCCTCCTTGATAAGTCGTCAACTTGCGCTCTCCCTGCAGAAAAACTTGCGTCTCAGTGCTCCAGGTAAACCCAACAAATCCTCTCAATACTTTGACTTTGGTTTCATTTGTCTCTTTTGCTCCTTCAGCCATCTTACAACTTTTACTACAACTTTTACCAGAGGTGTTTTCTTAGAAAAAGATTGTTCATACCACCTTTGTGTCCTCCTTTCAGTTGTTAAATTGGTCTTAAGTTCCGGGTGCTAAAGATAATTGACAAACAATGGTTTAAGGAAGCAGGTCATCAGTAAATACGACAAAATCTGATTGTAAAAAAGGATTTCAAACTTGAGAACTGATAATTTTGGACTTTAATATGTAAGTGCATTACTTTTGATGTTCTCAGGGATAGACATTATATAACCATGTTTCAGATAAAAACGACAAGCATTATCTAATCAGTGTAAATGTTTGACTAACCTCAAGCAGGAGTAGCTTATAAAAACATGTGTACACACTTGTCAGAGGCTGTTGACTGAGTGATGTTTCAAAAGGGCACTTTCTCCTGTCAATCATTAGATCAGATTTATCATACTAGTTTAACCTAGTAGTAGTCAGTGTTTAACAGAATGGTTAAATAGTAAATTTAATGTCTGTGAACACAGCATGAAGGGACAAAATCAACACAGGGCCTGTATTCAATCAGATTAGGAAATCAGTCCAGATAAACGATATCCACAAGAACTGATACAGTTTGTCCTAAGCCAAATTCAAAGCAAATCAAATATTGGTTTATTTGGGTTTTCTTTCTTTCTTTTGTTGGTTCTTTCAAATTGTATCATATTTGAGAAACATTTACAATGAATTATCCTAGACTGTGTGACTATAGATGAACCTAATATAATAACATTTTCAAATGTATAATATGTCTAATTCTGCAAACTGCAACTATTATAAAACAGCAATATGTCATGATAATTTTGACTTTCAGTCCCACTCTCAGGTAGTCCTAATTGAACTTTAAGAGTGTTTCCTAGGGGGTATGCAAGGCTTCAGCTTTCTGGACAATTGTTTAAAAGGAGATTAAAACGTTATTTCTTGTCGAAGTGAATATTGTCTCGTCAAGCTATAATACAAAAAAAAATTAAAAAAGAGAGACAATGTTTTTTTATCTCTCATTTGCACGTCATATCTACTTTTTATAATGTCACGTGTGGATCATTAACATTGTTACGGCTTCTACCTGCTGAGAAGATCTTAGCAGGTATGAGATGAGGAGAGGAGCAGCAGGTTGACCTCAGGTCTCTACACTGAGAGTCTGAAGTAGGAGGAGTGGAGGAATCTAGCGCAGCTATGGAAGCCTAATGGTGCAAAAAATAAAATGAGTCACACTACCAAATTATAACATAATTTATATTTTGTTCTACTTGTGTATTTATGTGATACAGGATTTGTGCAATTTACTTGTATTTGTGTCTTTTTTTATTAGCAATATGTTACACGGTTATACAGTAATTTGTGAAAATTGGATTATTTATTTAATTTATATTTATATATTAGAATTTTGTTCTACTCTTTTTATAATTTACTTTTTGGTATATGTGATTGTATCTAACTTTTGTATTTATGGTTGTTATTTCCATAAATGCCAAAATTATCCATCTATAAAATATCTATATGAGGAAACCTTTTATAGTGCTGCATACTGCATATGATAATTTATATATTTAGAAAGTAGAACTAAAGTGATTCATTACAAGATAATTAGTTAAAACATTTCAATTCAATTTCCATTTTGTGAATTTCAATTAAAAGAACAGTCATGTATTTCCTCATTGACGTTTTCTTAAAAATATAGTTAAAATCTCGTGAATCCAATATCGCACACCCCTATGAGCCTACCTAAACATTGTTGTTCATCAAGACTTTAACAGAGTTAAAGGTTTGTCTTATCTAATATCGTCCACCTGGACCCACACATATGCAATTGCTTAAACTCCAAGTAAAAGCAGTGGATGAAACAGTGGGTGAAATTAAATGACACACGCATTTACAAGAAAGACTCAACACAGTACTATGAAGAAATAAAAACACATCCCACTACAAGTTTCTAAGTGGATTTCTTTCTCTCATCGCATTGTTAAGACTAAAACTGAAAATATACTGTTTATCTAAGTTGCATGATGGCACAAGCTCGCGTAAGCTATAAAGACCAACAGCACTTTCAAGGAAATATTTTGGCACTATTTATCCGTACATTTCACAGCTCTCGGGCATTCTGACTAAACCGCCCTGTGTTAAAACAATGTAAACATTGGTGTGAGCATGATGATTCAGGTACATACTCACTAATATCTCTTATGATCAGGTTTTTGGTATGTCGTTGCACATCAATATTCTTGTGTGCATGGGTATGTAAACACACTCATGTGTGCCCACTGTATGTATTTATGTATAGATTAATAGCATTTTCTATGTTATGTCCATTAGGGTGCAGATATGTTAGCAAGGCAGCACCAAAGACTCAGGTGGAGTTTGACTATGACAGGCCCTCCATGAAAACTGAAGTCCCTGGGCCACGATCACAGGTAACACACAAACACACATTATATGTGGTGTAAAAGGTTGTGAAGGACAAGATGCAAATACATACATTTGTGTGATTATTTGCTTAAAGTCCCACATTTACATATATATGTGCCTTCTGTGTTTAATTAGTAAAAGGGGCGTATATCGGCATGTCTGTGATGCGCATACTGTGACAGCATGTTCACATGCATGTGTGTGCTTTATTTGAACTCAACATGTTTTATCACTTCATGCTCTGTTTTTATATGGCAAAAAATGTACTCAATGTTAGTACTTGGCTATAGTTGTGTAGCGGTAATGCACAGGTACAGGTAATGCACCAATATTTTCTTTAGCTCAAAATCACAGACTGGTCTTAGTTTTCCATCATGCATTTTTGAGGGGCTCAAAAACGTGGCACACACGTAAGAACTGGTGATAACGGCAAAGTTATGTAGTGATTGGGCTCTGGTGTGGCCAGCGGGTTCCCAAATGCAAGGACATTTTGAAACAAAGTTTCATAAGATATGGTTGTTCTAATCATTCTTGACAAAATACATTTTTATTATTATTATTTTTCAATAGGAAATCAGCTATTTTTGATCTCTGCAAAAAGTCATGATTCATACTCTTCCACTCTTTCCATTTTTGAGGTGCTTGAAAACTCTATGAAACATTGTACATGCATCAGAAGTAACATCATTTGCTTCAATTCCTGGCTCCTCCAGTCCACATGTCAATGTGTCCTTAGGCAAGACACTTAACCCCAAATTGCTCCTGTTACTGCGCCAATGATGTGTGAATGAGAATGAATGGTTTAAATTCCTCCTGTTGGCACCCTGTGTGGTAGCCCCTGTCATCAGTGTGTATGAATGGGTGAATGGTCGTAATGACCAGAAAGGCGCTATATAAGTACAGTCCATGTACCAAAGCCATCCATGTGCACTTGCAGTCGCACATGGATGTACATACACATGCACACCTGTTTATTATGAGTCACATGTGTCTCTGCATGGCTAAGTTGTACCAATCACACACAGACACACACATATGCACATGTGGGACTTAAAGTAAATAATCACAGGAACATATCTATGTGCGTCTTGTCCTCCATGGCCCTTTCTATCACCCTCATACAAATCAATGTACTTTATCACTACCTCGTGTATTGCTGAGTATCACTGACTTTTTATGACTCTTATCTGCAGGAGCTAACGAAACAACTGGGAGAAATCCAGGTGAGCTGTGTGTGTGTTTGTGTGTGTGTGTGTGTGTGTGTGTGTGTGTGTGTGTGTGTGTGTGTGTGTGTGTCGAAATAAAAATGCATCTAGTTTAGCATTGAGACTATGAAAGTGGCTCCTTCAGTTGAAATCAAACCCATTTTTGTTGTATTATTATGATGTTCTGAATCTGCAGTGGTGTGTGTATGTAATTTTTAGGACTGTAGGTTGGTGGAGCTGAGGCTCGCTTGGCTGCACCTGGGTGTTTAGCGTGGAGGTGCTAACTCAAACTCGACGTACTCTGGTGGTAGTTAAACTCCGTTTGACACAGGTTGCATTTTACTTTTGACTTGTCAACTGAAGTTTTTTTAAAGTTAAACAAGCCGTTCAAAAGTCCAGTAGCTCTCTTACTTTCCATCACCGCGGTAGGTTTACTGTAGGAGGCCACTTCAAAGCATAGCACTACAGCTAGAGGAGCCGTCTACGGGTGAGTAGAAGGGACAAAAAGGCTTGCAAAATTAAAATGCGATTAAAAAAACGCGTTATGGATTGCATTGATCTGATCGCGATTAACGCGTTAACGCTGACAGCCCTAGTAATTTTACATGCAAAGCTAATTCTACATGACAAATTGTTTTGAAAATGCTGTGATATCACCATCTAGCTGCCAGTGCCACATTGAAGGGCTGAAGCTTGGAGTGGTCTGTGTTGTAGCATGATTTCAACATAATTTCTTCTATTGTTAATAGAAGGAATTTGGGAGGCCTGCTTACAAAGTTACTTTTCTATTGTGGATTATAGTGTAACAAAGTGTACATTTTTAAATAATACAGGGACTCATATTTGTATTAAACATTACATTAAACAAGCATACAGGAGGATTATAAAAGGGGGGTAGATGTAGAGTTGGAAGGGTATTTTTTTTGGTGTTCAGTTTGCAATGCTATTTTAAATGTATTTTGATTGTTTTGTGATTCAATTATTGGGGTATTTTGTGGACCAGGTGGGATAATTGATGATCACTTATTGGCTGTCTCTTGGTAGGACACAGCTGATATACAGTACTGTATATAGGAGGAGGCTGGATCTCTTGAGTTTTGCCAGTTGTGGTTATATCTTGAAACAAAGCCAGCGACGAGAGCTGTAAGGGCTCCAGAGGGGCTTGGCCTAGTGCAGAGCTTATTTTTTGCTTTTTTCCCCCTATTTTTTGTAGTTATTATATTTCTGTAGTTATTTTTTCTTTTTTTGGGGGCCTGAGTGCTAACTGTACATTTGTCCCAAAACTAGGTATAGGGAACCCAGTTAAATTAGACAGAAACATCAAACTTATCAGTTTGTTGAATCAATCAATCAATCAATCAATCAATCAATCAATCAATCAATCTTGAGTGTGCTGTCTCTGTGCTATGATGAGCTGTAAATCCAGACTGAAAATCCTCAAATAATCTATTACTATGTAGAAACACAGCTGCTTTCTCAAGGATCTTCGATAGAAAGGGGAGGTTAGATATAGGTCTATAGTTGGCTAGAACCTCTGAATCAAGATTAAGCTTCTTAAGTGGTGTAATTACAGCTAATTTAAAGGACTGTGGTACATATCCTGTTACCAAAGCCAGATTGATCATATCTAATAAATAAGTGCTAACTGAGGGAAAGACTTCCTTAGTCAATCTAGTTGTTATTGAGTCTGAGAGACAGGTTGATGGTTTGGAAGAAGTAATCACTGAAGTTAGTCCTGAAAGGTCGACTGGAGAAAAACAGTCAAAATAAATATCAGGTTTAACAGCAGTTTCTAAGTTTCCTGTGTTTGAGGATAAGTCATTGCCTTTTGAGGGCAGGAGGTGATTGATTTTATCCGTATTATTTAAAATGTTATCATTAAAGACACTCGTGAAGTCATCACTACTGAGAGTTTTAGGAATACATAGATCAGTAGTGTTATGACTATTCGTCAGTTTAGCTAAAGTGCTGAAAAGAAACCTTGGACTGTTTATATTCTCCTCTTTTAATAAAGTGTAATAGACAGCTCTGGCATTACAGATGGCTTTCTTATATATTTTAAGACTGTCTTGTCAGAGTAAGCGAGATTCTTCTAGTTTGGTGGAAAGCCATATTTTTTCTATTTTTCACAAAGTTTGCTTTAATTGTTGAGTTTGAGAATTATACCATGGAGCTGTTCTCTATTGTTTTATTATCTATTTTATTTTGTCTGGTGTAGACCATGTTTATTTAGCAGTAAACAGACAGGAAACCTGGGAGAGAGAGGGCGGTTGTGACCGGGATTTGAACCAGGGTTGGCTGCGTACAGTATGTGGGATGCACTCTAACCACTTGACCACATGCACGCCCAATATATTCTTTTTTAAAGGGAATGATGGAGTCCAAAGTTGTTCTCAGTGAATATCTACAATATGATTGATCTGGAAGGGACTCAAATCAGAATAAGAAAACTCAGTTGTATTGAGACATGGTATTGAATTCAGTACAGATGGAATGACTTAAATTTAGTAACAGCACTATCAGACAGACATCTAGTAAAAACATATTTATCTAATGGTGTATAGTCCAGTAACAGAAATTAAAAAGTTATTAAATAATGGTCTGATGGAGAAGGATTGGTGCGTGGGCTGAGGCTCATTCACATTTTGAGAGAAGCCAATTGACCAAAACCATAAATGGCAGCAATGTTCTTTTTGGAGAGTTGTGGCTTTTTTCTTGCAACTATGAGATGCACACACACACTCATGAATATGGACGGCAGCTATTGCAAGAAAATGTCTCCATTGCCACTGTAAGAAACCAGGGGTCCCTTGTGCCCGCGCTTGTGTGATCTATGTTGGTCGACCTCTTCTGTAGAGGGTAACGATGGTGTTGGATGTCTTCCATTTGTACATGATCTGCATGATAATCTTCTGGAGACTGGAATCCAAACTCTTTAGTGATATGGTTCAGGAGGTAAAGCAGTCGTCCTCCAATTGGAAGATTGGTCGTTCGATTCCCGGCTCCTCCAGTCCACATGTCGAGTGTGTGTCCTTGGGCAAGACACTTAACCCCAAATTGCTCCCGTTGCTGCGCCAACGGTGTATGAATGAGAATGCATGGTATATGAATCAGTGTATGAGTGTGTGTGAATGGATGAATGAGATGTAATGTAATGCACTTTGAGTGGTCGTAAAGACTAGAAAGGCGCTATATAAGTACAGTCCATTTACCATTTAAACTCTTTCCAGCATGGTGAGTATCAGCATCTCTTCTTCTAAGGCTGCGTTCACACTGCAAGCCAAAATCCGATTTTTAGCCAATCTAGATTGGAACCAGATGGCTCTAATAAGTCTGAACAGTCATAAATCACATGAAATCTGATTTTTGCAAACCAGATTGAAACCGCCTTTGGGAGGTAGTTTCAAATCTCATTTGGACAGATGTGTCTGAGTCTGAACAGCTCCAAACACTCATATAGGATTTGACTGTCCGTGACGTCTCTCTACGTCTCTATGCTACGTCACTATATGCGACACCAGACTCGCACTTATTCGAGTTGATGTTGCTAGCTGATATCACTGGAGGCAACAGAGGACGTCGAAACATCAGTCCATGGACAGAGGACCAAACCATATCCTTAATCATTGGGGAGACGACTCCGTTCAAGCGAAGCTTGAGGGTTTGTTGTTGCTGTCACTGTCGCAATTATATGACATCACACAATACACGCTGGATGAGGCCTCCGCTCCGACAATGTTGCCACAGCAACCTGTCAGATTGGTCATTAATGTGGCCGAGTCTGAACAGAGCCAAATCCCATTTGGACACTAAAAACAGTGTGGATAGTCAGGCGTAAAAATCAGATATGAGGGGGAATCAGATTTGAATCAGATTTGCCTTATAATCCTAGTGATTCACATACTTTTGCTACATACAAATCTGTAAATCGGATAATTTTCTTCAATAAATAAACTAACAAGTGTAATGTTTTTGTCTCATTTGTTTCATTGATGTCTGAAGACTTGAATGGAAATCTGATTACATTTTAGATCATATTTATGCAGAAACAAGGGTTCACAAACATTCAAGCAGCACTGTATGTCTCCTGCCCTCAGGTAGATCACTGCATAATGTTGCCGATGTACACAATGGTGTGAGGACCCGATCATCACTGCTTGTGGCTTTAATTTATTTGTGTTTCCTGCCAGGTCAGTACAGTAGGATTAAATGCTGCTGTGTGCTGCTTGTAATACAGGACTGTTTCTCCCCAGAATGTTGGTGCAATCAACTTCTTCTGTAATTATGAAGAAAGCAGGGGGAACTACCTGGTGGATGTGGATGGCAACCGCATGCTGGACATCTATACTCAGATCTCCTCCATTCCGATTGGTCAGTAACAAGAGATCCAAACACAGATACTTGTATGGCTGATTTATAGTCTCCTGCTATATATTGTAAGATCACTCAACCTTACTAGAATGATCAGTTTCTTATTTCATCTGTTAATTACCACTTTACAAGGACTATTCATATGTTTTCTTTATATATTTACTTGGCACATCATTATTAATTATATATGTAATCTGCAACAGTAAGTAAAACATGACAGTTCACTCAATAAGTAAGTTGAAACTGTACTGTAAAAGGAAGTCTTGTTCAATTCCATGGTATTACCATGTTCTTAATATATCCTTTAATTTACCCTTTAATAATTATTTCATTTCCCATGCCGTTAGCAGAAAATAACCACATATGTTCCACAACATTAAGTAACATCAAGTAAAACATACAAAATGATAAGTTACTTTACTTGACATGATTCCCCAGATTAAATGTAATATTTAGAACAATTGTATTGTATTCTGTTACCTTTTATTTAACATAAAAAGGTATGATGTAAGATCATGCCAAACTAGAATTTAAGAGTTTTTAAACAATTTTAATTATTTGGTTCAACAGAAATTTGACGCTGGGTCCACAAAAAACAATGTATGCAAGTTATTCACACATTTATTTTCACATTTTAACCCCTTTTAAAATCAAACCACATGGAAACAAAAAAAGTAGTGTAACATTATTGACCCCATTGTAGATTTACAATAACCCAGTTACTGTAGTACAGTGCATGTAAACACATTCCCTGATTATCCACGTGACCTGGTTTCTTTGTGTAATGGTGTTACTTAAGTGCAAATAAATGCACTGATTGAGTAAGCATGTATGTCCTGCTTGTGTTCTGTTTGTCATTATGATGGAAGTCTCTGGCTATTTGTCTTAACATGTACCCCCCATAATTTGAATTACTTAATGTATATGGAAAACAGAACGGGCATAGCAATCCTTAGTTCCGTGTGTGTGTGTGTGTGTGTGTGTGTGTGTGTGTGTGTGTGTCTGTCTATACTTGGCTGGATTTTCCAATTGACAAAGAATGTTATATTACATTTTTATTGATTGTAACGTCTAGGGGAAGTCTGAAAGTATATAGAAAATACTGTTCAAGTTATAATGTTGGATGTATATGTATAATGTACATATAATTGTATGTATAATGTTAATGTAAGCTATAATGTTGAAACTAAAACTATGGAGCAATCTCAGAAAAGCGGTGACCTGCAGTGAGGTACCGCACTCTGCTGCTTAGAAATGGAGTAGAACTACAATTTAGGTGAATCATTAAATTGATGAATTTATTTATTTGATGAATGAAAAAACACATAACACAGCACTAAAGTCATTACACAAAAATTAATCAAGAATGAAAACACAATAAACCCCAAAGGCTTATTTCCACTGCTGTCCTCTAGTATAACACACCACAACATCAAAGTAAAACAACAACAAGACAAAGACAACAAAGACAATACAATCAACATATAATGTCATGTTGGTTTACTATTTAAGTTACTGAACAGTTTCAAGATTTTTTTTTTAAATTGTCTATCACATTATAACAGAAAAGTGTCTTATGTTAGGGGCTAACAACATAAAAACATGTATGACTGAAAGACGTCAAAGTCAGCTTTATTGTCAATTGAGAAGACATTTCTCACTATCCCACGGTGAAACAGAAAGTGCACAGGCACAACAGATAAGACAAGACATTTCCTAACACTAAAAAGTAAACACTGAAGTGCACAACAGATAAGACATTTATTAATATTAAAAAGATAGACAATAAAATATAAAATCAAGGAGTCTACTATGTATATGTAGGAAGTAGCAATTGGTAAATAGCAGCAATTCCAGTCTGTATGGTATGTAATGATACAATTGAAACCAGAAGTTTACATACACTCTACAGTCCTGCTCACTATTATTGGCACCCCTTCATTTTTTGCATAACCTGTACAATATCTTAAGAAATAAATGGAAATGTACCAAATGTATATCATCAGGATCCTTTAATTGGAGGTCCAAAGTAATTTAACGACGAAAATGTTTTTTTAATTTACATATTGTAATTTCAAAGAAGAAACAGAAAAAACAGCATGTGCAGCAATAATGGCACCCCTCTTTAATATTTGGTTGCACACCCTTTGGCAGTGATGACAGCCTCCAAACGTTTCTTGTAGCCATCTATAAGCTTCTTGCACTTCTCAGCTGGTATTTTCTCCCACTCTTTCTTTGCAAATTGTTCAAGCTCTTGAACGTTTGCAGGTTTCTTTTCCCCAATGGCAGATTTCAACTCATACCAAAGATTTTCAATCGGATTGAGATCAGGACTCATTGCTGGCCATTTTAAAAAACAGTCCATTTTTTCCTTTTCAACCATTCCTGCGTGCTTTTGGATGTGTGCTTTGGGTCTTTGTCTTGCTGGAGGACCCATGATCTTCGACTCAAACCAAGCTTTCTTACACTGGGTAGGACATTTCGCTCTAAAATCTCTTGATAATTCTCCGATTTCATGATTCCTGTGATACGGTCAAGGCCTCCAGTACCAGATGCAGCAAAGCAGGCCCACAGCATTATGGATCCTCCACCATGCTTAACTGTTGGTAGGGTGTTCTTTTCTTTGTAGGCTTCATTGCGCTGTCTGTAAACATACTGTTGGTGTGAATTGCCAAAAAGCTCTATTTTTGTTTCGTCTGTCTACAGAACATTTTGCCAGAAGGATTGTGGTTTGTCCAGGTACTCTTTGGCAAAGATTAGTTGTTCCTTTTTATGTCTTTTCTTCAGCAATGGTGTCTTCCCTGGCCTTTGCCCATAAAGCCCTGTTTGGTTTAGTGTACGGCGTATGGTACTTGTTGAAACCATGACCCCAGACTGTTCCAGGTTGGTCTTCAGGTCTTTGGATGTTTGACGTGGTGTTTTTTCCACCATTTATACCAACCTTCAAAGACTTCTCTCATCAATTTTCCTCTTCCCCCCCACATCCAGGGAGGTTCTTGACAGTTCCATGCTTGGCAAACTTCTTAATAACATTATGCACTGTTGAAACAGGTATACCAAGGTCTTTGGAGATGGCTTTATACCCTTTGGAGGTCTTGTGTTTGCTAATAATCGCACTTCTGATGTCCTCACACAGCTCCTTTGTCTTCACCATTGTGACAAAGGAACAGGGGATAACAGATGGCTTTTCAAAACACAGAAATCATCATTCATTGGCTAATTCATGTCACATGGGCACAGACAATCACAGGTGATTCTCATTTGTGATTTACCACAGGTGAGTCATCATGTGTTTCCATACTGATTTACAGCAAAGGGTGCCAATACCAGTGACACAGCAAGCTTTAGGTTTTCTTATTTTTTCCTCCCATTGTTTATTGTTTTAAATTGTTATTTATCATTTTCTCTTTTGTATTAAACACTAGTTCTCTATAGACAAAAAATGTTTCACTTGATTCATTTTTTTCAGGAGATATTCCACATTATATACTTAAACTTCATGGGTGCCAATAATGATGAGCTGGACTGTATACAAAGACATACAGTATAACCTTTTTTTCCTCACTGTTTGACTTTATATTAGACTAAACTTTTCCTGTTTTAAGTCAGTTAGGATTAAATTACAAAAATGATATATTTGCTAAATGCCAGAATAATGAGAGAGAGAATTTTTTAGACAATTTTTTATTACTTTCTTCAAAGTCAGAAGTTTACATACACTAAGATTACTATGCCTTCAGGGTTTCCCCCAGAAAACTTGCTAAGCCTTGTGGTGGGTTGGAAGGGCGGCCAACCGGCGGCGAACATAGACTGTATATAAGAAATGGACCTAACTTCCGTGAGGTCACCCATTGGTTTGTGGACTTAATAGTGGAAGCCAATAGTATCGAATCTAGGCAGCGCCATCTTGAAAATTTCAGGTGCATGCTGGGAGAAAAAGAACACGGATTCTACTTATATGGGCATGAGGCGGAGTCATGGGCGGCGAAGCATGTTTTTTTTTTTTTTTTGTGACAGGGGCCTGACATAGGCCAGCAACTGACGTCCTATAGGTAACAGATTCATGACCTAGTAGAGGGTATGATTCCATACTTCCGTACAGTTTTAGTTTTATTAATGTGATTTCCTTTTAGGGCCCCATCAGAGTGTCATCTCCCATTCCCTTTAATATCCAGGGGCGCTGTCACATTGGCGGATTGTATTATAACAGTACATTTACCCAGCAATGTGTTTCAAGAATATGACATGAGTTACTTTTGCTGAAAGTCCTCACATTTAATTCATATAAAGGAAGAATACAGAGATATAACCGACCAGTGTGATGAGTGTAGAGGTGTGTGTATATTGTTTGTATGTTATACTGTAGCAGCCTGGTGTCATCAGCTGATTTAATAAACAGTGAGTAGCTGTGCATAATGGCACTGCGCTCTGTGCAGCATCTCAGAGGCTGCAGACTTTCATAGGTTGTTAGGACTGTCCACAACGGCGCTCTCCATTTGTTACAATTAATTAAATCTGATAAATATTATGACTAACTAATATGACATGTATTTTTAATATGTTGATGTAAATCATAATATGAATTCACATAGTGGTCCTTTTATTAGTTATGTTTTGCATGTTTGTATGCTGCTGCGTGTCCATGTGGTAACAAGCACATTGTCTGTGCCTATATACCCGCCTATCTAGGAGCATATTGGACTCTTGATGATGTTCCCTTTAAATAACAGTAACATATGCACCAGTGACTTGTTTTTTTTTTTTTGGTCAGTAGCACAATCGCTTTCCTCTGCCTCAAAATAGCAATGCAATGAACCTGAGACCAACACGCCCATAGGCGTACAGGCTGGTGCAAGTGCATTTGCTATTTAGACAACGTGGGCGCAGGGCGAGAAAATGACAACTGCGCTGGTGGAAACTAACAACGACACATGCGCCACGCCCACCATCCACTGTGTGCCAACCTCAAGATGGGGCCCTTAGTGTCTGACCTGATTTTGCCATCTACTGCTGAAGACAGGGTGCTGCCATGTTCAATCTCACCTTTGTCAAATGGTTCTCACAATACTCACACTACCATCCTTGACTCCGTAGCTCAAACATAAGTATTTCCATCTCGGTAGATTTTTCAGTGAGGGAGAAGAAAAAGTTATTTTAAGGATTTTTAACAAGGTTGCTGAAAAGGTTAACGTAACAAAACATCTCAGGCTATTAATTACCCCTAGCAAAGGATTTCTGTGTGTTCTAAAACATGTCTGGAGGGGATCTTTGACATGTTTTTTATTATACATTTTCTAATATTTCCCCACTCCCATTCTGTCCTCTCTCAGGCTACAACCACCCTGCTCTCCTCAAACTAATGGCCAATCCCAGTAATCTGGTAGGTACTCTTAAAATACAAGAGTATGTAATGGTATACTAATCTAATATTCATAAACAATGAGATGTGTATGATGTTTTGCTATCTTATTGTGATTCTGTGTTTTTCATTTAGAAAAGGGATTTTGATTTCAATGGGAATTCCTTCATAGATAAAGTTTAATTAAAATAATGACTAAAATATTTAAAAATAACCAACTGTGGTGTAAATGGAATAGTCTAGCACATGTGGTTGATGCAAAAATCATGCATGACATGGAGGCTAAGAACATGGAAATAGATTTTCAGAATCTTCCCTAGAACATGCATCATATTCAATAACTGCTCAGCTCTTCATTGATTATCCCATACATGGTTTAGTAGAATACAGGTATTGAGGAGACACCAATCCAAACCAAAATAGTGTACACACAAAGACATTGTTACAATATGAAAAACATTTGGCCTTATAATTATACATTTTATTTATAAAGCACTTTACATTTTCAAAGCAGAACTCAAAGTGCTACAAGACATACAAAACAAAAACAAAACATAAAACATCAGAAAATAATTAAAATACAAAAGTTACATGAAAAAGAAATGTTTTAAGTCCCTTTTTAAAAGTCTCTATAGACTGTGGTGTCCTCAGCTGTTCCACAGACGAGGGGCAGCTGAACAAAAGGCTCGATCACCCATGGTGCTGAGTCTAGTCTTGGGGAGGAGGAGGCAATTTCAATTTGTAGAGCGAAGGGGTCGAATTGAGGTTAGTGGGGTGAGAAGTTCTTTTTCAATGGTGAGTCAGGATGGAGATCTTGTAATCAATCCTGGTGGAGACAGAGCCAATGTAGTAAATGCAGAATAGGTGTGATGTGTCCATACTTTCACACTCTCATCAGGATGCTTGCAGCGCTGTTCTGAACATATTGTAGTCTCTGAAGATTCTTGCTACTGATCCAAATGAGCTCTATTTGTACTGTATTTGGAAAATCTAACTGATATAATGCATACACAGGTTACAGACAAGTGCATCACAGTATGGTATATTGCTCTTTAAATGTCAAATTCAGTAGATCTAAAAAAATTTTAAAAATCATCGTTTCAATTGTGCTTGTTTACCTAAACTGTAAATGTAATCTGTGTTCATTCATTTTTGTGTTTGTCTCTATTTCAGAGTACATTTGTAAACCGACCTGCCCTGGGAATTTTGCCGCCTGAGAACTTTCCAGACAAACTCACTGAAAGTCTTCTCTCAGTTAGTAACTCATATACTCAACCATAAGTAGAAACACATTCAGTCAGAATTAAAAAGACTGAGCAGATGTGAAAATGGTGTTAATATTGTTGCTTTTATTTGTATTTACATTGTTTTTTCATTTTATACCAATCTTGCCTAGTTGAACAGAAGCACTACAAGCTGTCTCTCTCCCTACTCATGTATTTTTCCTGTCAGGTGGCTCCCAGTGGAATGAATCGTGTTCAGACAATGGCCTGTGGCTCTTGCTCTAACGAGAATGCTTACAAAGCCATGTTTATCTGGTACAGGGTGAGTATATTGTTGTCTGTTCTTATGATACATATTTGATGAAATAAGAATGAAATATAACTGCAGTAAACAAATGTGAATTTAGCTTTATCTATGTGTGTTTGGTTTTGCCATAGAACAAAGAGCGAGGCCATACTACACCATCTGAAGAAGACGTCAGCTCCTGCATGATAAACCAGGTGGGTGAATCCTCACTCCTTATAATATTCTTGTATTTCCAACTTTATTGTCCTAAATATTTGCATCTTCTGTGTTTCTCTTCCTCTGTCTTTCTTTCTCAGGGCCCAGGCTGCCCAGACCTCAGTATTTTATCTTTCATGGGAGGTTTCCATGGAAGAACTTTGGGTAATAAATACATTATAAACTTAACTCAACCACTGTGCAGTGCTGCCTTACTGCTGTCCCACCCATGCCTGATTGTAATTATTAAGTGAGAAAAGCAGCTCTTTCCATAGAAGTCATGTCATGATTAAATAGACACTTTCGTGACATGAGACTTCTTTTTGAAAGCAATCAAAAGCTATCACTTGAACAGATAGGTGAAGACAGCCATGTTACAGATACAGTACTCTGTGTGAAAGGGGGTTATGGCATTGTAAGAACTTGTTCAAAGGGTAAAGTAAGGTACTCTGACTTTGATACCCAGGAGACAGACTGTGTTTTGCACACTAGATGAAAATGATTCAGTCTGCCTGCATTAATAAAAAATGATATAACTGAAACATACTTGGGGAACATTAATACTATTTTTATTACTGCTATTAAAAAAATACTAGTTAAAATGTATTGTTGGTCAAAGTGTGTAGACTAAGACTTAGACAAAGGGCCTTATGCAAGAAACGCTCGTACAAATAGATTCATTCTTAAGAGGCATGTGTAAGGTGGCTGTGGCTCAGTAGGTACAGCAGGCTCCTCCAGTACACATGTCTATGTGTCCTTGGACAAGATACTTAACTCCAAATTGCTCTCGATGGCTACGCCAAGTGTGTATGAATGTGTGTGAAAGTTAGTTTCCCTCTGACGAGCATGTTGGCACTCTACATGACAGCCCTGATGTATGTCAGTGTATGAATGTGTGTGAATGAGTGAATGTGACTTGTAGTGTGAAACCACTTTGATTGGTCGACACCAAAAGTAAACCAAGGGAATTAGCCATGTAGCTTGGTCATATCCATTTAAGGGCTTTGTATGTAAGGAGTGTGATTTTAAAGTGAATTCTGAAAGTTCTGAATGGAAGCCAGTGCAGAGCAGCTAAAACTGGTCTATTGGGTTCTCTGCTCATGGCTCAATAATAGCTGTTGTTTTTTTGTTTTTGTTTTTGAGAGGCCAGTAAAAGTGGCATTTATCAGCCTGAAAGGAGGGGTTTATGACAGGTTCAGGTAGTTAAGAGACTTTGCTGAGCAAACCTCTCTACAATAATAGAGTTTTAGGATGAAAATACAAAAATGTTCTTGCCTGACAGTTTTCTAAGGGCTGGAAAGAGGCCCAGACTGACTGTTCCTAAAAGAAAACTGTTATTTCTCTATTGACCCAGGCTCGGTGTCACAAAGATGGTAATGGTAATGGTAGAACAGATGGTAATGGTAATGAATAATAAACCTTTGGTAATGCCAAACATTAGGCGAATGGACAGAATGAAAGAGATAATCATAAGTGGATTTACACACACACACACACACACACACACACACGTACATGCATACATACATAGATATCTGAAACACTGCACAGTGAGCAATTAAAAGGTTTAAAATAATTATCATGGTGAAATTGTGGATTCATGGCTAACATAATGATTCTGCCTTGTAAAGGTTGCTTGGCAACGACACACTCCAAAGCAATCCATAAGCTGGATGTGCCCTCGTTTGATTGGCCGATCGCTCCATTCCCCAGACTGCAGTATCCATTGGAAGAGTTTACCAGAGAGAATGCACAGGAAGAAGCTCGCTGCTTGGAAGAGGTAGGTTGTTCATGTGCAGCGGGACATGTGAAGATATACATGAAGTACAGCTCATATTATATATACAATTCACTATTTTACATAGAACTAATGTGTTTCACTCCCCATTATAGAAGTCATTTTAAGCAATTTGTTATCCCTCTGTAGTATTGTAACTTCAGTCAGCAGAATTGGTCTTCATATAGGATACATAACACTGCAAATCCAATTCTCAGACATCTCTATCTTTCAGAGTGGGTCTGCAGGCAATTATTTTAATTCAAAATTATCTACTTGTTACAAATATATCAAACTAATATCAATATATGTATTCCAAGTAGGGGTGTGTGATATGACGATATTAGATCATGAACGAATTATAATGTCTCCAGGATCTGTCTTTACAGAGAGATCATTAGGATCATTCTACAGTGCACGTTATATCAATTCAGCTCCATGACGCAGTTCAGTTTGCTAGCAGGGGGCTAATGGATAACAGCACTGACATGGTGAGAGCTTCATACTGCATCTCCAGTTTTTTTTTTTTAATTTTCTTTTTATTTCGAAGTGCACTTTGACATTACAGACAGTTTCAGGCAGTGAGAAAAAGAGAGAAAATAAGGATACATTTCCAGAGCTACGGGTACCAACATAAATTGTCTCTCAGCCTATTTTCCTGTTATATCGGCTTATAGGTCACTTCTTTTGGTAATAGTAATAAAGGTAAAAAAAAAAAATTAAAAAAAAGGTAAAGGTAATAAAATAAAACACTTGAGGGGTTGCCAGTGTGCATGATTCATATCACATTAAGATATCTGATTGTGAAATTTATAATACTATGTTATAAAAATGTTCTGTTGTAATGGTTAATAAACAAATTAAATGAGTCAAACTGTGTGTGTATGTCTCCAGGTGGAGGATCTGATAGTGAAGTGGAGGCAGAAGGGAAAGCCTGTGGCAGGAATTGTGATTGAACCCATCCAGGCTGAAGGTGGAGATAACCATGCTTCCCCAGACTTCTTCAGTAGCCTTCGCAACATTGCACGCAAGGTAACAGTTATCACCATAACAACAGATCTTTCAAAAGGCCTCATCTTGAGTTGTGACTGGTTTACTTGCCCTCGTCAACAATGTGTTAACCATAGACTGTATAAAAGAAATGGACGTAACATCCGTGACGTCAACCATTGGTTTGTGGACTGCTGCTCGGAAGCCAATAGTTTCGAATCTAGGCAGCACCATCTTGAAAATTTCAGGTGCATGCAGGGAAAAATAAAAACACGGATTCTACTTATATGGGCATGAGGCGGGGCCATGGGTGGCGCGGGGCGGGGAGGTTGCGATAGGTTGCGAGTGCTGGAAATCAAGGACATAGGGCAATCAACCTGTCAATCACGACGTAGCCATGCCCTAATGCATACCCTGCTTTATCCTCAAATATAAAATCAGGTAGGCCAAAATTTACTACTAATACTGCATTGAAGAAGGCTTTAAACTAGCGATTGAGAGCATAAACACATTTTGAAAACGTTTAATAAGGTTAGAAATCAAGTGAGAAGTTGGTGAATTCTCCATTGACTTGTATAGAGACGCAAGTCCAAAACGGTCGCCCCCTGGTGGCCTTTTGATAGAACGCAGGACTCCTCGCCTCGTGTTAACATAACATGTATGAAACATTCTCATTTTGTAAATTAAAAAAACAACATTTAGATTGGGTTTAGACAAGGTATTGCAGTCTGATGTGGTGTTTTAAACTTAAAAGTACATCTCCAAATTTCTTTCAAGATTCCAGCTATAATAAAAAGGGTGTTTGAGTGACGGTGAATTGAATGGAATATAACTAAAAGCTGTTGTAATTGTAAAGGATAGTTCAAGTAAATTCATTTGAAATCAAAGAGCAACCAATAAAAATGTGCCTCTTAGAGGGAATTGGTAGCCAGTTAAGTGTGTGGAATTCAGATTTAGGTATACATCTTTAAATAACAATTTGGGCACTATGTCAATCAAAACCTTTTTGATGTAGGGAAATATGACCTTTTATGAATTGTGACCTATTATTAACTGTGATATTAGCATTATTCCAAAGTGGGAAGTCTATGTTAAACATGGTCAAAGTTTCAAATTTTGACCATTTCAAAGTTGAGATGAACATACATGCAAGATGCTTCCTGCATGTCAAAAGCTTAGGGTTCAGACACATACTTGCAATGTAGTCTCTTAGTTCCTTTCCATGATGTCGTCAGGTTGCCAGCCCACAAATGGCCATCCGTTCCGTAGCCTTTGTTGCTAAGGGTTTTTTGAAGGTTGGTCACATTGTCCACTTGTATATTTTGGATCTGATTTGGGCTGAAACAAACATCCATCCTTTTTCCACCACTATCCGAGGACTGGGTCTTGGGGGTATCAAAATAAGTAAGGAAACCCAGATATTGTGTCAAGTATGGAATAAAAAAGCTAAACATATATATTTTTCTACAGAATAAGGTTTAGGGTTTCTTGTGGGCACTTGACTACTGTTTTGAGACAGACTTGAAAAATCAAAATTGTAAACCTGTCCAGGTTTTGAAGAAGTTCTATCATAAATTGTGGTCTTGTCTGGTGTCAGTAGCCCTCCAAATGGCATTGACACTGTCAATGAGGGGAAAAGTTGTGCTCTACCTTCCTTTCCTCCTTGTTGCATTCATGATCTGTTTACCTTTGTCACAATATTTCAGTCTGTTAACTTTTTATCTTCCCAGCATGGCTGTGCTTTCCACGTGGATGAAGTCCAGACTGGTGGAGGGTCCACAGGAAAGTTTTGGGCCCATGAACACTGGGGCATGGATGACCCTGCTGACATTGTCTCCTTTAGCAAGAAGCTCCTGACTGGTGGCTACTACCACAAGCAAGAATTACAGGCTGATAAGGTTTGTCATTGTAAAAATATTTATAGTGATGAAACTAATACCCAATATTGAAACTTAAAAAAAAAAAAGGATTTAACCTGGAGAGTCCCATTATTACAGACAGAAAACACAACATTTGTGAAGAAAACAAAATCAAGGTAACGCATAAGGTTAAAAAATGGATGGTGCCGACGAGTGGTCTGTGTCTCTGCACTTACTCAGTTCAACTCAGCACATATGTCTGATGGCAGATAACGAGGGGCAGAGCAGCACTGTGTCCCATGCTGTCTGACCGCCAGATGTGCGAGAGAGGGATGTGGTGGTGTGTATGTGCGTGTTTGGGTTAGAAGTAAAACAGGAAAGGGGCAAATAAGGAAAGCCAATTCTCTGCAGAGAAACTGAGGAAAGAGCAGTGGTTACTCTGTCCACAAAGAGTGTGTTTAGACGGTAGTGCCTATGCATGTCATCTGGCTGCTTAACCAACAAAGCAACTCACTTTCCTGTCCTTATACAAGTGGGACAACACAAATAGTCTAGCATGGTGAATACAACTAAACAGGCAGCAAACTTCAAATACAGTAATAGAGGAAGCAGACAATTAGGGTCTTGGGGGTCCATCAAATCACAACAATCAAGCTAAACAAGCAATAATGCTAAAACACATCATTCAAAACTGTCACAATTATTTTTAAACAAAATGAGCTACAGACAAATTATGACCAAATAAAATGATCTTTTATTCATAGGAAAAAGTGCAACTGAAACGGTCATTTAAATAACAAAATACAAAAAATTATCTTTTCTTTACAGAAACACTGCACATCACCAGTTATCTCCTCTTATCACAAGTAAAACTGGTCTTATTTACCTTGTTAATTGATGTCATTCAATATCTTCAATAACAAAACAAAAAAAATCTTAACCAAAAAAGAAAGAGGTCCTTTCTTTACAGAAAGACTGTAAAATACTGTTTGTGTCCTCTTATAAAAAGTGCAACTGAAATAGTTGTCCACTTCAATAACAAAGCATAAATGGATTTTTTAAAACAAATCTTGCATCAAAATAACTACATAAAAACATAAAATCTCTTCAAATAAACTAAAAATGCTTGTGCAGCTTGGGATTTTCAGGTTTCTCTTGAGGAAAATCAACATGTCAACATTCTCAGGCCGAAGCTGAGATCTCTGTGAACATCCCCTGTGGTCGAAAAGACCCTTTCACTAGGGACAGAGATGGCTGGTGTGGTGAGGCAAGCCTTTGCTAGAGGTCAAAGCAGTGGGTACATCTTACTGTTCTCCTTACACTACTTTAGTGGACGGCTTGTGAGGGAAATAGATATTTCACTTCTGTACCTGACAATTTCTGCCTCAATCCCACACGTGATTGATCTGTGCTGCCCCCTATACGTTCTGTGAAAGTCCCTTCTAAGAGATCTTCCAATGCAGTCTTCTTGAGAGGTGGTTCTTGAAGGTCTGCCTCAGCCATGTCTGCCTGGTCAGCAAGCAGCTCTGCTGCATGTGTAGAGGCACCAGTGTCTGTTACACCATCATTGGTTTCCTCCACAGGGGAATTGGTATGTAAACAGCAAGACAAAAACTTAGTAAGGATTGTAGAGTCTGTACTTTTTATTATATTTTTAATATAAGTGGGGACTTTGTTTTTAATTTTATGTTATGTACTATTATTGGGTTTTGTTTTTATTTCTCAATTTTACATGTTTTTTTTAATGTTGTTTTGTTTCCAGTGTCTTAATGTTAAAAGTTTGTTTTTACATAAAGCACAATGAGTTGCCCTTGGGTATGAAATGCGCTATATAAATTAAAGTTGCCTTGCCTTGCCTAGTAAATCAGTATGAAACAACACTACTATTAGAAATTTTAAGTAAAATAAGTACCTGGTTGTGCAGCTGCACAGCTTTCTCCTTCACCCTGTGGAACACATCCTGGTGCTGATCTTCAAGATGAGGTAGAGAGCGGAATCTGGGGTCTAATGCAGTGCACTCCCGTCTATGGTTGTCCCCAGTGTATCTGTCTGATGAATTGTCGAAGATAGCTTTCTTCATGATGCTCACCATGTGGAGTCTTCCTCATCAGGCAACATGCTCTGCTCAATTGTGTGTTTTAAGGGCATAATTAGAGACACTGTTGGGTTTTGTTCATCACTTAGTATGGTGGTGACTGTCTTCAGAGGTTTGAGAAGTTGTCCTCGGCATCACGGATGTCCAAGTTGTCCAGTGTCGACTTCATGGGTATTACATCGGACTTCTGGTCCAAGTAGAGCAGTGGCCACAGCCGGTTGCAGTGCGAGATTGCATTCGAGCATACTGTATCCAGGCTGCTATTCTAGTGTGTGGTAATGTCCACAATTAGCTTGTGCTCATTGGCGTCTGGGCACCACCACCTGGCTGAAGTGCTGGCATGACTCCAACGTGTTGATCAACATCCGAAAGCCTTCATTTCCCACAACTGAAAAGGGCCTCAAATCTTTTGCAATAAAATAACCAATCGCCCTGGTAATTTCTTGCACCCTTGCGGTGTTATGGGTGAGAGGAGATGCAAAGCTGCTCGTCAGGGTGGTTTGCCCCTTTATCAATTTTCGCTCATCAGATGTCCAGACGCACAATAAAGCCTCTTGGAGCCATACCCTAACTCCAACAGGAAGTCAGCCATCTTGGAAAAACTTTATTAATTAATTAATTAATTACTTAATCCAAATTCAGTCGGTGTCATCTTAAGACCTTTGTGATGATAAGTTATTAAAATCTAAAGTCTGCATCAAATGCCCTTACCTAACACCACACCAAACTCTGATGATTTACCATGAAGCAGGAAGCAGCTGTAACTTTAACAGACATGTTCCAATCTGCACCAAATGTCTCATGGTTGACAAGAGTCCCTTCCTGTACACATCTATGCTGCCATCTCTATTGTCTTTTAGTCATAGCGCCACCAACTGGACACAGGAAGTCAGCCTTACGTGACAAACATCATCATATATACATGATATTCACATGGTGTGTTCTTCATCATACACTACAACATGACTAATGATTAGTGGCTGTGTGTGTTACTTTATGGCTGTTTTCTAGCTCCACATAGTGAACACAGGAAGTGACGTCAAATAAAATCCTGCGTATGAAGACGTCTACGTGCATGCCCGGGGGCGAGGGCCCGATCAATGCTGCTTGCAGCTTTAATTAACACTTATATTTACAGATCTGTTTGCTTGTGTATCTGTTGTCGTTTTTCAGCCATACCGCATCTTTAACACATGGATGGGTGACCCATCAAAGAACCTCTTCCTGGCTGAGGTTCTTAATGTTATCCGCAGAGAAAACCTTCTGGAGGAGGTGACTCGTTCTGGGAAAGCCTTGCTAAATGGTCTTTATGAGCTGCAGGTAATGTGTTTGTATGTTAAGTTGCAGTTTGTATTATTTGGCCCAAACATTTTTATTCATTCATTTTTGTGAACAATTAGTTTGAGACCCAATTTAAATGATTTACTTCACCTAATGAGGAATAAACACAGTATGAGTAATACATATGAACTTAATATGTTTTTAACATAGTTTGAAAAACACCTTGTTGCACAGGAGGCATTTTTTTTGGCTTTGTCTTTTCTGGCTTCAAGAACTACTAGGCCTCTGATGTCAGCATCAGTCTTATAAAACCCATAGTATTGTGATTGTAGTTCATCGGCCCTTGGAGACTTTACTTTTTTAATTCAAAATGAATTTGTAAATCAATGATCAGGTTTGATTTATGACTACATTTTGATTTATCAGAAAATGTACATTCAGGATGAGTACAGTGGGGCAAAAAAGTATTTAGTCAGCCACCAATGTGCAAGTTCTCCCACTTAAAAAAGATGAGAGGCCTGTAATTTTCATTATAGGTATACCTCAACTATGTGGGACAAAATGAGAAAAAAAATTCCAGAAAATCACATTGTCTGATTTTTAAAGAATTTGCAAATTATGGTGGAAAATAAGTATTTGGTCAATAACAACAGTTCATCTCAATACTTTGTTATATACCCTTTGTTGGCAATGACAGAGGTCAAACGTTTTCTGTAAGTCTTCACAAGGTTTTCACACACTGTTGCTGGTATTTTGGCCCATTCCTCCATGCAGATCTCCTGTAGAGCAGTGATGTTTTGATGTTTTGGGGCTGTCGCTGGGCAACACAGACTTTCAACTCCCTCCAAAGATTTTCTATGGGGTTGAGATCTGGAGACTGGCTAGGCCACTCCAGGACCTTGAAATGCTTCTTTCGAAGCCACTCCTTCATTGCCCTTGTTTGGGATCATTGTCATGCTGAAAGACCCAGCCACATTTCACCTTCAATGCCCTTGCTGATGGAAGGAGGTTTTCTCTCAAAATCTCACGATATATGGCCCCATTCATTCTTTCCTTTACACGGATCAGTCGTCCTGGTCCCTTTGCAGAAAAACAGCCTCAAAGCGTGATGTTTCCACCCCCAATGCTTCACAGTAGGTATGGTGTTCTTTGGATGCAACTCAGCATTCTTTCTCCTCCAAACACGACGAGTTGAGTTTTTACCAAAAAGTTCTATTTTGATTTCATCTGACCATATGACATTCTCCCAATCCTCTTCTGGGTCATCTACAGTAAATGCTCTCTAGCAAACTTCAGATGGGCCAGGGACATGGGGACATGTCTGGCACTGCAGGATTTGAGTCCCTGGCGGCGTAGTGTGTTACTGATGGTAGCCTTTGTTACTTTGGTCCCAGCTCTCTGCAGGTCATTCACTAGGTCCCCCGTGTGGTTCTGGGATTTTTGCTCACCGTTTGCTCAACATTTTGACCCCACGGGGTGAGATCTTGCGTGGAGCCCCAGATCGAGGGACTTTATCAGTGGTCTTGTATGCTGCTTACCTATTGCAGATTCAGGCTTCCCAGTCTGGTGCAGGTCTACAATTTTGTTTCTGATGTCCTTTGACAGCTCTTTGGTCTTGGCCATAGTGGAGTTTGGAGTGTGACTGTTTGAGGTTGTGGACAGGTGTCTTTTATACTGATAACGAGTTCAAACAGGTGACAGGAAGTTACAGGTCTGTGAGAGCCAGAAATCTTGCTCTTTTGTAGGTGACCAAATACTTATTTTACCGAGGAATTTACCAATTAATTCATTAAAAATCCTACAATGTGATTTCCTGGATTCTTTCCCCCCATTCTGTCTCTCATAGTTGAAGTGTACCTATGATGAAAATTACAGGCCTCTCTCATCTTTTTAAGTGGGAGAACTTGCACAATTGGTGGCTGACTAAATACTTTTTTGCCCCACTGTATATATTGATATTACAATATAAATAAAATGACAGAGGATCCAAATCCCCGACTCCTGTTGTAGATGTAATCTGATTTGACAATGTTTTCAATCAGGCCATTAGTTTACTTGCATCTTGTTTGGTGTGAATATGATCAGCATTTGTGTGAATATGACTTACTTGCTTCTGGTTCCTAGGCTCAATACCCTGGCTTATTGAGCCGAGCCCGAGGACAGGGAACCTTCTGTGCCATTGATATCTGTGATGATGCAACACGCAACAGTATCCTTCTGAAGGCCAGAGACAAAGGTATGAAGTACCTCACCATTCATTTTTTCTCTTTTTTGGGTTGAGTTTGGGTTGAACAATTGAAAGAAAAAGAAAGATTTCACAATTGAATTTGTAATATTTTGAGAAAAAACATGTATGCTATGCAAGTCATAATTAATTGAGAAATACAATCATAATATTATGAGAATAAAGTTGTAATTTAATGAGAATAAAGTTGTAGCATTTTGAGAAAAGACATAATGATAATATGAGATTTTAATATTCTGTCATAGAGCTGTCAGCTTTTATGTGTCAGCTGAAAATGAGTGATGTTGATGAAGTTACAGGTTTGACCAATAAGCACGCTACTTTATTATCAAAGAAAATTAAATGAGTTACATGATGTATGAGTCAATGAGCCGGCATGCATTTAAGCAGCAGCTGGGGTACGGTGAAGACTTAGGGAGACTGTAGTCATGACATCAGAAAGTGATTAAAGCTCACTGGACTTTATGTAAATGAAATAGCAGCCATCTGTCATATAGTCTGCTGTACGTTACTCTGGATGACACAAAGTTTAAGGAAGTGGCTGCTCTTTATTGGAGGTGAGAAAGTTATACTAGGAAGACATAAACTATATTTTTCTCATGTTTTCCCTCTTTCTTCTTGCGTCGTATTCGTGATTAGGCATAAATCTCAACTTAGTCTCATAAATCTCAACTACAATTAAAACACACACAGTCTAGGACTGCCAGGAAGTGCTAAAAGATGCCAGACACTGCTGTAATTACTTGCTGATTGTACTAATGGAATAGACTCATAACTGCAGTATATACAGTACTGCTGAGGCTTTACAACACCATGTCAATACAGAATTTATCCAGTATTACTATTTAGCTACAAATGATCATAAAAATAGACTCTGCACACATCACTTTGTCTTTCTGTTGTCTCTGAAAAATAAAAACTGTAACAATTAAGTGCATTTTTAAGTGCATTCAACGCCATCCATCTGCCACCTTTATCAGTTGTTCTAAAATTACACACTGAAATTTAATTGAACTGCCATGAACATGCAGTAACAATGTGAACTGTCATTCACTACCTTTTTAAATGAGGTGTCTCTTCCCCTCCAGGCTCTGACCATATAGCTAGGTGGTAATAGCCACTTAAGATTCAAGATTCAAGATTCAATACTTTATTGCCATGTCGACATAGTCGAAATACATCAACATTCACTCTCAGCATTCCAGTATAAAAACAAGTGCATAAATAAAATAAAATCCAAGTAAAAGTAAAAATAGAACATAGAAAAACAGTACTACGGGGTGAGAGCAGCAGCAGCAGAATAACGTGCAAAATGCGATAAACAATAATGAATAAAATCATACATAAAACTATTGGCTATTAAGAAATCGTACAGTTTTGGGGTACGTGCTGTTCTTAAATCTTGTTGTTCTTGCTTTTATGCTTCTCAGCCTTTTATGAGAGGGGAGTTAGCTGGGTGGGAGTGGCCTCTTTTCTGCAGCCTGGCCTTGTAGATTTGTGAAAGCAGTGAAACCTCACACCCAATGATTTTTGATGCAGTGCGCACCACCTTGTTCAGCTGCTTCTCCTCCTCTACAGTCACATTTCCAAACCAGACAGTTACAGCATGGTGAGGATGCTCTCCACAGCTGCTGTAAAACTGTAGCACTCCTTTGCTAGACACCCCACTCTTTTTCAACTGTTTTAAAAATAATAGTCTGGTGAGCTTTCTTTAAAATCATACCGGTATTGTCCTGCCATTTCAAGGTGGACATGATGGTCACTCCCAGAAACTTGTTGATAGTCAAGGGTGGGTGGTCCTCATGTTTAGTACGAAAGCCCACAACCATTTCCTTGGTTTTACCAACATTGAGTTCCAGATTGTTTGCTTTGCACCAGTCTAGCAGAGATTAGATATGGTTTCTGTACTCTGATTCCTCGTTTCTGGTAATTAAACCCACTACTGTAGTGTCATCAGCGAATTTGAACAATTTAACTGATGGATGATTTGAGATGCAGTCATTAGTGTACAGTGAGAACAGGAGAGGGGACAGAACGCACCCCTGGGGAGCCCCAGTGCTGACAGTCAAGGGTTTTGATGTTTTGTTGTTTTAGGCTCAGTACTCTCTCCTTCCTTCTACTGTACATTTACACCTCGTACACTAAAACAACTCCTTAAGATGATCTCTTCATTCTGTTTGTCATCTACTTCTCATCTCAGCACAAATCTCATGATGACATTGCTGGGAAACACTAACCGTAACTTTCTGACAGACCAATTTTCAGTTTTTTCAGAAATTATGTGTTTTGTTTAAAACACTACTGGTATCTGGAGACAGCACATTTCACTTTAATATTTATGTCATTAAATTATTAATATTGTAAAATGGTGATAGGCACTTTGTACAATGAACCAAAATCTAATTTTGTGTTTTACCACAAACATTCATGTGAAGGTGCATGACAGATTGTTATTGAACTGTGTAAATATAAAGCAACTGTTTGTCATTGACAGGTGTCCTCCTGGGAGGGTGTGGGGATCGATCCATTCGTTTCCGTCCATCACTGGTGTTCAAGGAATACCATGTTCACATGTTCCTCAACATCTTTAATGATGTGTTGGCCCAGCACAAATAATTTTTTATCCAGAAGGAACCTGACATGAGTTAATCCAGAATGGAGGAATTGAAACTCCTTACAGTAAATGTCATGTTAAGCACAACTCACAATTACTAAGACAGAGATCCAGGGCCAGTTGAGTTTATAACAGTGAATATTGGCTAGGCTTCGTATCCTTAGCCAGAAGTTGTTATGATGATGTCCTCTTACTTGTGCTACAACAATGCTGTACAATTACCTAGAAAATCATTCAGATTTAAATAAATGTTAATATGTCTGTAAAATAAGTCTATTGAAATGAAAAACTCCATAAACTTTCTCATCTGGATTAATGTTCTCATATGTAGACCAACTAGACTAGCAGTACTGATATAAAGGTATCATGTCAGTAAATCTAGCACCATCTTTTCCTCACCCTTTCCGTCCTAATATTGTTCCCTACCAACTTCTTAAAGGAGACATTTTGGAAAACAAGTGAAATGGGAGCTGTTTCAAAGTCTGTGTAGAGAGTTGTACTGATTTAAAATAGAAGCACGTAAATAGAAGCATATAAATGTGGCTTATCCATACTTGTATTCATTTGTCGTCATTTTTGTGGTTCTGGAACAGGAAAATTATGTCCATATTCTTAATCAGGTTTACAGAGTTCTGAATGATTTAAAGGTTATCCCAGGGTTATTCAAGGAAAGAACCGGCAATTTGCACAACACCAGACCTTTTTGAATTGCTGAGATATCTGAGATTCAGAGGTCGAGAAGCAGGCTAAAATATTGGTCTGTTCCCCTTAACACAGCATAAGATACAAGAGGGGGTCCCAACTCCTTATACTGTAAACCTCACTTAATGGCTCAGAACAAAGTTTTATGTTTAGCTTCTTTCAGTGATCATATGCATCACTTCCACAACCTGACCTACTGTAACTTCTTATTAATTATAGTTAGTCAGAAAGCAGATGGTCTACCTTACATACAGAATTCTTTGTCACTGAAGAGTGTATAGGAACACACAATAGAGCTAAAATGCCAGCCTGCATGTCATTTAATGGTGTCCATTAGAAATGTCCTTGTTATTACTCTGCATGTTGTTTTGCTAATAGTAGGAATGACTTTGCAACTTGAAATGTTGTAGCCCAGAAAAATGTGAATATTAAATGGACAATAAAAATGTCATAGATTATTTAGTGCTGCATGTTACTTAAATGTGC